>NC_135371.1:150177500-150477500 GCF_049243985.1 Paroedura picta
AATAAAGATTAGAGTTGCCAGTGGAATTTTGCCTGAAGCAAAATGCAAGAAGTGAAGGTGAGAGTTCTTTCTTAGGCAAAACAGCAGAGGAATCTGAAATAAGCAAAAGAGGCATAATACATCCCATGAGGTTTCTTTGTAGAGACAAATGCTACATACCTTCAACTGTGATCTGGTTCAATACTCACTGGGTAACATCCTTCCAGCTTTTTCACTCACTGATTAGCATCTTTGCCGCTGTGCCTGTCTCATATGGCTTCTGTTTATACAGGACCCACAATCCCTCACATAACCTTTTGGAAGGCCAAAATAAGCCACCGCCTTTTTGATAGTAGTTGACAACCCATCAGTCAAGGTCCAAGAGAAGTGCAAGGAAAGTGACCATTTCAAATGGTTTATTTCCCATGATGTGCAGTAATCTCAGCAAAAAGTCAGTCATAACAAGTCCCTAGTTAGATATCTCATTTTTGAAGAACGTCTTCAGTGACTTCTAAGAATCATTTCTCTTTGCCATAAATTTTAAAGATTTCTTCACACTCACGTCTTCCTTTCCTTCAAAATATCACTTCAACACAAAGGTTTTTCACTCTCAACACAACCTGGTGATCTAGTGGACTCAGCCTACAATAGTCCCCTATTATAGGCTAAGTCCACTACATTCCTGGGTTGTACTAAGAGTGGGAAATCTTTGTGTTGAAGTGATATTTTGAAGTCCCCTATTAAATGAACTCCAAGAAAACATCAGGGCCTTGTCAGAGATCACTGAGTTCCACTGAGCCTGCAAAACAGTCTTCCTCCACCAGGTCTATGGTTGAGGCCAGTAAAACAGGCAACATCAACATCTATAATTGGACTCCATCCTGTATCACACCCTCACCCTGGGTTCTGGTTCCATATCAATGGGTAAAGTTTTTAGAACGGATTTTAAAACTATCTGTAATTTTAATTGCATTGTTCAGTACTTGTTGTCCACTGCCCTGAGTCCACTCCGGCAGCAAGGTCAGTCCATAAATTTAAAGAAATCAGCCAATAATAAATAATAATATATTAATCAGAAACCATTTTGTTTGTGATTCCTTCGCTCTGTAAAATATTCTAGAAATTGATTCCTCCCTTCAGTGTAGCCATTCTCAACTTTTTTTTATAGTTGAGAAACCCCTGAAACATTCTTCAGGCTTCAGGAAAACCCAAAAGTACAGGATATGGTTGGGAGGCATAGCTGTGTACACACCCACTTGGGACCCCTCCCTTCCCACCACCTCCAGGCCCATCACTGACCATTTGGGAGTGGAGTATAGTTCAACATGACTGTACATGCTCATATCACCTGATAAATGTTTAACACCAATGTTGTGAAACCCTGGTTGAGAAAGCTTGCTTCAGTGTGCAGAACTAGGATCAGGAAGACCAGGGATCGAATCTCCACTCTGCTTTAAAATTTGACAGGCCAGTCATTCTGTCATATCCTAAGTTCCCTATAAGAGTTCCTTGGAAGGAAAAAAAATAGGAAAGCTAAAGGGACCTCCTACTCTTGAAAGCTTATATACTAAAAACCTTGTTGGTCTCGAAGGTATTACTGGACTCGTATAAAGCATGGAGTGGCTGAAATGAACTTAATAGTTTTCAGCCAATACAATAAACAAACATTTTGGTCTGATGCTTAAATAGAGCAGTATGTGCACCAGGTGAGCCTCAGAAGTAAGGTCATTTCAAAGGTAAGGTGCCACTATTGAAACACATCTGAAGACAGGGGCACAGAGACCATGGCTTGTGAGGTTGATCTTAACTGGCAGGCTGAACATTATGGGAGTAGACCAGGGTGGCCAAACTGTGCTCTCCAGATGTCCATGGACTATAATTGGCAGGGGCTCATAGTAATTGTAATCCATGGACATCTGGAGAACCATAGTTTGGCACCCCCAGAGTAGATGGTACCACAGGTTCCAGACATTAAGGGCTTTAAAGGTAAGAATCAGTTATGCCAATAAATGTCTATTATTATAAGGTAAGAACCAACATTTTGAACTGTGCCCAGAAACAAATGAGCAACTTTCAGCCCTGGGATGATACAATCTAGCCCCCCAAAAACTGTCTGCCACATTCTGGGTCAGCTGAAGTTTTGGGACCTTTTCCCAAGGCAGTCACACACATAAACACATCTCAGTAATCTACCCCAGATGTAATCAGAGCAAGGATGACTTTAGCCAGATATGGCTGAGGCTTCACTTAGCTTCTGTGATCCAGTTAGATTCAGGTCTCACATAGATGCAAATAAACCAGCCTGGATAGACAGATAGATCTGGGTATCTATTATGATTATACTGCATTGATCTCTTTCTAATCTCAGAAATTAAGGGCAGACTGAAAGAGAAATCTGATTTTAAAAGAAACATTAAAGAAGTAGGCACACAATGCATTCTTTAAAAAGTTCCATCGAGTGCAAGCATTTGAAATCGAGTGCAAGCATTTGAAATATAGCGGATGGTGAATGACCTAGCAGGAAGCATGCTTTTTCCCCAAGTGTGCGCACTTTTTGAAACTGTCCAAGCAAAATGAACATTAGACAATGAACCCACTTCCATTTTGGATATGTTCCTGCCATGTCCTTTGTCTTGTTCATTTTATTCTAATTCCATGCAATGTTTTAGCAGAAGGATAAACTGAAAGGCAGGAAAGGCTTGTCATCCTTCAGAAGAGTTAACAGAAATATCCAGAACAGAACATATGGCTGCATTTTATGAAGCGTCAGCCAAAGACAAATCTCTGCAGGACCTGGAGCATGAATGTAGAATTGCTTTAGCGTGTTCTACTTTCGATTCTATTTATGCTCCTGGATGTTTAGGGAATCATTTTAGGTTTGCTGGGCACTCCAAGCCTGCAGTTGTTGAGACAGAGTAGCAGCTGCACCCTACACTTACAGAAATGGGGTGGTATGGTTGCTTATTTAAATTCAAGCACTTTCAAGGTGTATTCAGAAGGCCAGTATTATGCAGTGACAACTGTGTCTTTTGGACCTATTAAGAAATCACTGGTTATTACACTACATGTGTGTGTCTGTGTGTCTGTGTGCGTCCTGTATAGGGGAGTGAAGAGACTCAATGACTGTTTACGCACTGGGAACCTCACTGCCCCAGCTCTCATGCAGGAGCACAAATCGGGGGTGGATGAGGCGCACTGGATCAAATGCTCCCCTGTGTGGGTGCAGGAAGAAGTGGGGCAACCTGCCACAGCTAAAACTCTGGCCTGCGCCTTGGCATGAAACCTCCAGTGCATAAACGGTCAATGACAGAACACTTGCAGAACAAAGGCAGAAGGTTCAATCTCTGGCATCTTTAGTTAAAGAATTTTAAGAAACAGGGGTGGGGGGTGGAGAACATATTCAGATAGCCTCTCACCTGAACCACTTACAAAGTCCTGCACAGGCATATAACTACCCTCCGATTGTTTACATGATCACTTATCCCAGATAAAAAAACATCTTTAATGTTGTCAGCAATTCTGCCACACTCTGTTATTAGTCCACAGATAGCAAAGACATCAGAGGTTGATGTGTATTCAAGGGTTGCTCTCCTACAATAAAATTATTTTAAAAGCCTTCAAGTTGCTGCAATCAAAGTAGGGGTCGTTTTTTTCATGTAAGAAATCACCCACAGCAAATATGCACCCAGTATCACAAGTGCAATGGCTGGCTCATAAGTCATGGGGTTAGCGCACATGATGTATGCACAAGAGTGCTGGGATAGCTAAACAAACACCATAAAGTGTGCACATGCTCAAACAGGGAATCCACACTGGGTACATGTCTAAGAGTTTTGAACCCATCATAGCTCCCGGGCACAACATTTGTCCCACATGGTACAGAGATGCATGCTTCTACACTTCATGACAACCTCTGTAATTAAATGCCAGCAAGCTTTTAATATTAAGTGGCAAACTGCATCAAAATTCAGAGCTGGCGTACGAAGGCCTATTAGATACCAGAACTATACAACTAAACAGTACAGATAACTGGTATGCTGATCAATAATACATCAAGTTTCTGCAGCCCAAACGTAGCTAGTTGCGAATCTGTTATTTGGAAGCAGCTTACACAAGATTTCACAATAAGCAATCAATAAACATAGGAGCACTCCGTGCAACTGTTTTAATGCACTGGCATGCATCTGTTCACCTTTCACACTAGGATTACTGGCAACTGATTGTCTCTATCATTTCCCTTTCTGTTAAACATTTCTAAGAAGCTCTTTAGACCGCCAAAGACCGTTGCCTGCCAGTCCTTTCACGTACCGGCTATGTTAGTATTGTACACAATTCTCCAACATACCTTACCTTAATGGTTCCATTTCCTTTCTTAAAGATATACCTTGATAGCCTTGGAATAATGGGCGCTGTTTTGCTGATTAAAATCCCTTTTACTATGCCTCTCTACAGAGTCATTCTCTCCGTTTATTATTAATCTGCCATCCTACTCCACGTTACACTCTTGTAAGCCCACTAATTTAAAAAGTACGATTCTATTTAGGATTGCTTCATTCTCTTACATTTGCTCTCTTTCGAATCTTGGGTTAGAATTTCTGGCAACTTCTCAGAAGAACTGAAGACCCTTACTAGGATCCCTTCCCCATTTTTTCATTGCAAGATAACACTATTGCATTCAAAGGTGGTGGTTCGACTTCCTTGCCTGCCTCTGCTTTCACATCACAAGTACGAATTAGTGCTTAAGAAGTAGGGTTTGAAAGAAAAAAATAAACACAAAGACAAAAGGCTAGAGGGTCTTCACCAATAATGTACCATTCTGGTAAAGCAGCAAGTAGGGTGCTACTGATTTTCACAACACATCTGTGTTATAATGGGTAAGTTTACATTTATTGGTACTTCGTAAGGATGCATCGTAGGAGCCAATGAGCCACACACTAACGTACATATATAAAGCGATTGGTTCTGCACAGTTGCACTTACCCGGAACAAAGCTTCCTTGGACCACCTCCTTATAAGCCCACCAGCCTTCATGGATTTTCGGTGAATTCTGCTGAGCTATAGGAAGGAAAAGGAAAAATAAGAGTAGGGTAGCAGCATTTCCTTATACTTTTGCCAGGTTCCATCCAACATGCCCAAGAAGGATCTTAACTGGAAGTCATAAAAGGAAGTCCACCCATGGTGGCAGTCAGCTGAAGGAGCAACACTCACACCGCTGCTGCATGGCAGTGGGGCTAAAAAGAAAGAAGGAAAAAGAAAAGAAAACAACCCTGGAAATAAACTAAGGCCTCTTGCACATTTTCCATGTATTAAAAAGTCTCAGAGACCATTGCAATGTAATCACCAAAAACAAGCCAATGTTCAACTTGTGAAAGAATGACAAATTAATCCAACTGAAGGTGCAAGGCTGGTTACAAACAGAGGTTAGCAGCACAGAACAATATGCCCTGCCTCCTGCTATGCATACCAAATATCAGTATGCACCCCTTAATGTTGCTTGGCATGCAAAAACAATTTTCTGCCCCAGGTACCAAGGAAAGCTCATGAGGCACAGTCAATATTGACGGGGATGGGGAGAGGGCAACAGTGTGGCTTATGTTTGGATCTCTTTCAGACCCACAAAAGCGACAGCTCAGTCAGGTCAAGACCCCTGAAGCACTGGCCAGGCTTACTTCCCATATGACTAGTAATCAAGTACAACTCTTGCATCTCTTCCCCCCTTCACATGTAGACTCTGCAGTGCTTTTCAGCACTTGGACTAGGAAGGTTACCTATCAATGAGCTAGAACAAATATGAGGGACTTGGTAGTGGAAAGAGCCATCAAGTCACAGCCAATATAGAGCAATCCCAGAGGTTTTTCAAGGCAAGAGACAAACAAAGGTGGTTTTGCCACTGCCTGCCTCTGCACAGCAACCCTGAATTTGATCATCTCTCTTCAAAGTCCTAACCATGGTCAGCTTCCAAGTTCTGATGAGATCCATGCTTGCCTGGGTCATCTAGGTCAGGGCCAAAGGGATACATACTGGCTAAAGCCGGGGGGGGGGGGCTGGAGGAGAAAGAAAGGGAAAGAAGGATGGGAAGGTTAATGTTATATTGCCAGGAATTCTGAATTGCTTAAATCAATATTAAGATCTGTATAGATCCGTGTTTCAGGAAACAGACTGCTTGCTCATCTATATTAATACAGTTGGGTTATGAGAAGGATTGCTAAGACTTGCATCCCCAGTTATGAAAATGACTATAAGGACTGGAAACCAGTTCACCCAAAACCAAGAACAGACCATCAACTTTATTTCAACTGAGCCAACTGAGCGGAAAAGGAAGTATTCAAACAAGAGTTAGAATTATTACACAGAAAAATGTTCCGTTCTAATAACAGCACCTGCAGAAAGATAATAAATCAAATAATAAAAAGATGAAATCTTACTTTCAGACTACAAAGATTCTGGGGTTTCATACAGAACTACGGAAACCTGACAGCTACCTGCCAAGCACATGCTCAAACCTGTACAGTCTACGGATGATCTCAAGCATCGTACTCTGACTGCACACTTCAGAACGTAGGCAGATTCATACACAACGTTAAGCTCTTTAGGAAAAACTTTGCAATGCAGTATTGTTTTTGGCAACTGCATCACAATCAAACCTATTTTCTGGATTGAAGAATATTATCTCAACAACCGCCCACAGTGAAAATACTAAATACATAATGGATTTTTGTTTGGGGTTGGAGAATATGGTATTTGAATCCTTTTACTGTTAATAGCTCCAAGGATAGAGATTCTGTTTCTTTGTCATGCTACAGTGTTAGAAGAGAGTGGAATGTAATGTAGGGAATGGGAGAGCAAAAGGTGGAAACGTTCCCACTCTTCTAAGACCTGAGTCTGGGATACCTGAAGGAGTATCCTCTCTCTTAATTTCTGAGATCAGGAAACATATTTGGTATTTTTACCTTGCTTTGCAGTCAGACTGACACTCAAAGTGACTTGCAATTAAAAACCTGTCATTTTTTTAATTGAAACCAGTAGCTGAGGTGCATAGGGTTGTATCTTACCACCCCTTCTGCAGAAAAAAGGGAAAGCAAGCATTCCTTTCCACCACTCAAAAGGCTATGCTGCAGGTCTTGAGACTTGCAGTAACAAAAAGCAACAATGGAAGAGGATTGGACTGAGCACTGGATTACACTGTTATTCCATGTTATTTATTTGGAAATTTATAACCTGCCTCTCTCTCTAAGGGGGACCTTTAAAAGGTAACAAAATATTATTCTTCCCTGTTCCATTTCATCTTTGTAATAAGGATCCTGTAAGGTAGTTTAGAATGTGTATCTCTAGCCCAAAGTCACTCAGTGAACTTCCATGGCAAAGTAGTGTTTCAAATGTGGGCCTCCCAGATCCCAGTCAAAAACACTCACCTTTAGCCAACACTGGCTCTTGCACTAGTGGAAGAGTTGACAGGACCCAATCTATAGCTTCAGGTTATTGCAGGTATGTGGTACACAGTACTACACTATGGAAGCCACTTCTTTAAATACATTGCTCTAAATACATACTATGAGCCTCTTGTGGTGCAGAGTGGTAAGGCAGTGACATGCTATCTGAAGCTGTCTGTCCATGAGGTTGGGAGTTCAATCCCAGCAGCCGGCTCAAGGTCGACTCAGCCTCCCATCCTTCCGAGGTAGGTAAAATGAGTACCCAGCTGCTTGCTGGGGGGTAAACGGTAATGACTGGGGAAGGCACTGGCAAACCACCCCGTATTGAGTCTGCCATGAAAACGCTAGAGAGCATCACCCCAAGGGTCAGACATGACTCGGTGCTTGCACAGGGGATACCTTTACCCTTTACCTTTAAATACATACTAAAAAGCTGGAACTGTCAGCTAAGATAATGGTGGGACAAGTGACCCTAATATTAATCCTCAACAATCTTCTACCATTTTTTGCACTGAGGGCTTCTACAGTTGGACACAATAGTGTCCCTGCTTCTCTCCCAGAAATACAGCCAAATCAATATAAACTGGGATTCACACATGTCCTTCCTCAGAAGAGACACAAGAGCTGTTCAATGTGGAAATGGTAGACATTTCTCAGGTGAAATAAAATATCCCACCACAGTCTAGTAAGCCCTAGGTGACTCCTTGATATTGGAATCCCCTCCCATTAGAAGTATGGGAGATTTGTGTGCCTTCTCCTTGAGAAAAGAACATAAGGACTATTTCATTATTGATAAATCAATACTTTGGACTTCCTTATCTAGCATATTTTTATTCCACCTTTCCTGCAAGCAGCCCAGAGAATTCTCCCTTTCTCATTTTATATTCATACCACCACCCTGAGATGTCACAGGCAGGGATGGTATATACACTGAAAGGAAGGAAGGAAGGAAGGAAGGAAGGAAGGAAGGAAGGAAGGAAGGAAGGAAGGAAGGAAGGAAGGAAGGAAGGAAGGAAGGAAGGAAGGAAGGAAGGAAGGAAGGAAGGAAATAAAGCATTAGGTTGACAGAGAAAGACTGGCACAAGATCACCTAGTAATATAAACCCAGGATTCCCAGATCCTGATCTGAAACTCTAACCTCTTTCTGACATGGGCCACTGTTATGTAATCATCTACATTCTCTAGGAATTGTGGCCTTTGATCATTTTAAATTAATGCTTTGTTAAGCAGTATTATGATAAATAACTGAGAATTTCACTGAAATGCAAAATACAGAAGCAAAATAAGAATTTAATCATAAACAAATATCTATAGCTATCCATGTGCCTATATAACAATATACAGAAAAAGCTTTTGCAACACTGGGATACTCATAAAACAAATTCAGTTGTCATAATGGTGCTAAGAACTTGTAGTGACCCCCAATCATAAAATTATGCAAGTGTTCTTTCACAGAAATTAAACTGAAACTGACTGATGGCGTGAAGATCCATTGTTCAGAATTGTATATAATTTTTTTTTCTGGGGTTTCTCAGTTCAGTTCTGCGTCTTGTCCCACCATGCCGATCTCACTCTTTTCCGCTGCTCCAGACAGATGAACGCTCTATCTCAATCTACCCCGCAAGGCTGTTGTGTGGATGTCGCTCTACCAGCCAAGCTGCTTGCCCTGCCACAACCCCTGGGAAAGGGTTGTTTGACCCCCCAAAGGGGTCCGATCCCCAGGTTGAGAACCACTGGTCTAGGGGGTCCCAAGTATAGTTAGATAGCATGAGACACACCAACTTCACTGAAGCTAAGCAGATTTGAATCTGGTCAGCATGAGGAACCCCCTGCAAGTTAACTTCCTCCAAGGGACAACTATGGGAATAAAGGAAGAACAGCATATTGTAGCAGGGCAAGTATTAGGGTGAGGGGCTAGAACTGTGAACACCCAGGTTCAAATCCCCTCTCTGCTATGGTCACCATTCATTCTTTCTTTGTTCTCCATCTTTGGAAAATTTTAAACAGAGGCTGGATAGCCATCTGATAGTGAGGCTAATTCTGTGAAGGCTCAAGGGGGTGGCAGGTTACAATGGATGAGCGATTGGGATGTGAGTGTCCTGCATAGTGCAGGGGGTTGGACTACATGACCCAGGAGGTACCTTCCAACTCTATCATTCTATGATTCTAACGTGGGTGTTGTGAGAAAATGGAGAAGGGCCAAATGTTGCAAACCACTTTCGATCCCCATTTGGGAGAAAAGCAGGATATGCGTATCTAAAAGAATGAACTATTTCCCACTCCCTTTTCATAGCATTGGCTATCTTGATGCTACTGGAGAAAATAATAATGCTAGGGAAAGGTGAAGGCAGCAGGAGAAGTTGAAGACCCAACATGAGATGGATTGACTCAATAAAGGAAGCCACAGACCTTAGTTTGCCAGACCTGTTACCAATAGGACATTTTGCAGAACATTAATTCATAGGGTCATCCTAAATCAGAAGCAATCTGATGGCATTCAACACAGCCACATATTAATGTGTACGCACACATACATATGAACGCCACTATTTACTATTAATTGATGCAGGAGAGAAAAAGGGGAAAGTGGGAAGTTTCTCTTTGTAGGCATTTTTCTGCTTATGAGTTTCCAGGAGCACAAGAAAACAGGTAACCATTGTTTTATACTCAAATAACCAACTGAGAGTGCAAACATCTCAGGAGGAGGAGGCAATGACCTGGCAAGGCGGTCGTTACTAGACATTTATAAAATCCTTATCAGGTCAACAAGCATCAAGCTAAGCATGCTAAAAAGAAGCTCAAGGGAGGCAATACTAACAACCCAATCCGATAGCCTGCTGTGCCAGCAACTCCCAAGTTCAGAGGGGCTGAGCTAATGTTCGGCAGGGATTATGCTGAAGCTAGATACACTAAGCAAATGCCCAAGGATTAAGGTGCCAGAGATACTACATGAACAGGGCATTTAAGATAAGAGAGGAAGGACAAAAAACACAGCCAGAGCCAAGCCTGAATTGTACAGGCCTGGCAGGAAAGCAAAGGCTATGTTCATATTACCAGGCAAGCAGACTGGAGAGCCTCTCCCCAGGGCCATATTCACCTGGAAACCTTGAAATCTTTACAGTAGGCACACGCTCCAGGAAAATGCTAATGAGAAAATTGCACCCAAAGAACATGGCATTCAGGAATATGCTGCGCATCTGAAATACACTCTGAACGTCACCAAGCAGGGCTTGTCACTCTCTGTGAAATGAAAGCAGAGCTTCTGTCTGTCCACAAATCGCCGGGGGAGGGGTGGGTGGGATGAAGCTTTGATCTAGCCGTTCTTCCAGTGGTCTGATGCAAAAGGCCAAGAGGTCTTGGAAGATGAGCAAGGAAGCTGGGTATTTTCTCAAACCTTAATCTGCACTAAAACAGGATTAGTAACAGAAGTCTCAAAAACACAGGGCTGCGAAATGAGAATGAGAAAAGCATTCAAATGCTCCTTGCTGGGCATCCTGTCTGACGCACTTGTATGCGCACATACACTCACATGCACACACACAGTGTGCCAACCCAGTCTAATCTCATGGCCATCTGATGAGATGGCATTATGCCTGGCTCCCTCCAAAGTCAGTCTGACCTTACAAATGGGTTACCAATTCCAGCTACGGAGAAGGACTTTAAAAACAGACAACCCAAACAACCATGCCCAATTCTTTTGTTTATGCTGGCCCTATAGAAATATGTGGGTGTGAAGGTTCCCAAAGGAATTATATATGAGCAAACAGAGCAAGTTCACCCTGTGATGCCATAAACCGTATTTTTGTTCAGGTTGCTTGCAGAAATCTATCAGACCCAAGAAATTGTTCTTGAGGCCTCTCTGACCAAAATCTGCTTACAATGGCAGGTGGAGGTCTCTTCTCCAGTCCTCCTTCCTGCTATGTAATGGGCTTGACATGTATGCAAGTGATATCTTGAGTCTGGCATTCAAGATGTACTGTTGCCATCAATGCTTCATTTCCTACTCGGTAATGCATTGCTTCTTGTTCTTGCTGGTGGTCATACATAACTATTTAGTAAAAGTGAGCCTGATGGATGAATATATGTCTATCTATTCAACTAGCAAGAGCCTCTTGTGGCGCAGAATGGTAAGGCAGCAGAAATATTGTCTGAAAGCTCTGCCCATGAGGCTGGGAGTTCAATCCCAGCAGCCGGCTCAAGGTTGACTCAGCCTTCCATCCTTCCAAGGTCGGTAAAATGAGTACCTAACTTGCTGGGGGGTAAAACGGTAATGACTGGGGAAGGCACTGGCAAACCACCCCGTATTGAGTCTGCCATGAAAACGCTAGAGCGCATCACCCCAAGGGTCAGACATGATCCGGTGCTTGCACAGGGGATACCTTTACCTTTACCTTTATTCAACTAGCACAATACAATTGGAGTGCTGGACTAAGACCTGGGGCCACCTGGTTTTAACCCCTGCTCTGCCATAGAAGCTCATCAGGTAAACATGGCTACTTCATAACCTCCCAGCCTTACCTACCTTGCAGATTGTTTTAGGGGATGAGTTTTCAAGAGTCCCTTTGTCAGATACCATCTGGTTTCCCATGAAAGCTCATACCACCCCCTCAACCAAAAAAATCTTTTTGGTCTCTAAGGTGTTAGTTGACTAGAATCTGGCTGTTCTACTGCAAACCAACATGGCTACCCTCTGAAACTACCACACAGGTTTCTTGTGCAGGGAAGGATTAGGGGTTATTTATGGAAGGATATCCACAGCAGCTCTTCCTCACAAGCCTGGCTTGGGAAAAAGACCAGCCCTGTGGCAGTTCATACTGCAAGGACTTTGTAGTATTACAGTAACATAGTAGAGAGTACTTCCAACGATATGCACAGTACCTTTCTGTCTCCAAAACTGAACAGACATTTCTTTCACCTGTGGGGTCAGGGCAGACATCAAAAGTGGCACCTGTTCTTTTATGACATCCTTTTTTCCCATCCAGCATGGTCTTATCCTTATTTTGTCTATGGTACCGCTACCAACTACCAATCTTGTAGCTTTACACGGCCACGGTCCTGTGTACCACAAGGACCATCAACTTCCCTATACACCCAGCAGTGACAAGCTCTACCCACTCCAACACTCTGGTGTTCCCTAGCCCCAAAGAAATCCACCTGGCCTTGACCAGAACCAGAGCTTTTTCATCTGTGGCCCCAACCTGGTGGAATGAACTCTCCAAGGAAATCAAGGCCCTATCGGAACTCAAACAATTCTGTAGGGCCTGTAAAACAGAGCTCTAACAACAGGCTTTTAAGTGAGGCCAGTGACAAGAACCTCACCACTATATGGTGCCATTGCTAGGCAACTCTTGACACCCAACATGTCCCTAGCTGCTACTGTTTTTGATTGATGTTGTCTATAATGACTACATTTTTTTCTTTCAAAAAAATTCAGCGGGACAAAATTCTGAGGGTTCAGAGGAGAGTGAAGAGAATGATCCAGATCCTGGGGACTAAGCCCTATGAGGAAAGGCTGAGGTACTTGGGAATGATCAGCCTGGAGAACAGGAGGTTGGGAGGGGACGTGATTGCTGTCTAAGTATCTGAAAGGTTGCCAGTTAGAGGAGGGCAGGGAAAGGTTCCTATTGGTAGCAGAAGATAGGACCCGCAGTAATGGGTTTAAACTTTGTGGAGAATGAGATATTGTGGGGGTGGATTCACAGTCAGAGTAGTTCAGCAGTGGAATTGGCTGCCTAAGGAGGTGGTGAGCTCCCCCTCACTGTCAGTCTACAGGCAGCAGCTGGGCAGATACACATCCTGGATGCTTTAGGCTGATCCTGCATTGAGTAAGGGGTTGGACTAGCAGGCCTTTATGGTCACTTCCAACTGTATGATCCTATTTTTGCATATAGAATCACAGAATTATCGAGTTGGAAGGAACTTCCAGGGTCATCTAGTCCAACCCCCTGCACAACGCAGGAACTCACAACTACCTGCCCACCCACAGTAATTCCAATTTCATGCCCAAGTGATCCCCCCCCCCAAAAAAAAAGAAAATCTCCAGAATCCAGCCTGGCCTGGAGGAAATTCACTTACCATCCCACAGTGGTGATCAGCAATTCCCTGGGTATGCAAGGAAAGGCCCCAACAGACAAACAATGGCACATCCCTTCCTGATCACCCACTCACGATATGTTTTAATGTACCTTCCTGTTCCCACAGTTCAATGTACTCCGCCCCAAGATGTCACAGTGAGGGTTGAATGAATAAATAAAAATAAAGTACATTAAAATCTTCTTAACTACAAAGTAGCTCTGTTTGATCAGACTAATGGTCCATCTTTTCTCGCTTCTTATTTGTTATGGCATTCAATTGCCCTGGAGGGTCTGCTGGCAGTATTACAAAGGCCTCTCCTCTGCTATTTTCCTCTAACAGCTTTCACTGAGCATGGAGTTTTCGTTCAACCACCATGGCTCTTAACAACTATGGACCTACTCTACATAAATGTGTCCAATCTCCTTTTAAAGGCACCTGTGCTATTGCCCATTATCACACCCTGGGATGATTTCTACATGTTAAATATGTTTTATTGTGAATCATTTTAGGGTGTTTGTTTGGACAACTGTTTCACTAGGTGGCCACAGGTGCTATACTCACTGTCTACACTTCCACCCAAGCACTTCATAAACTTATATCTTGTCTCCCTGCCTGACAGTTACCATTTTTTTAAATGAAAAGCCCCAATTTCTTCAGCCATTCCTTGCAGGAAAAGAATTGAACATTTTAACTGCTCCCTTTTAGTATTTTTTTAAAACTCTTCAACACCTTTTTTCAAATGGGGAAACAAAACTGTACACGGTATTCTGTATGCAGCCACCCCACACATTGTTACAGCCACCCCATCTCTCTTGTAGAATCATAGAATCATAGAGTTGGAAGGGGCCATACAGGCCATCTAGTCCAACCCCCTGCTCAACGCAAGATCAGCCCAAAGCATCCTAAAGCATCCAAGAAAAGTATGTATCCAACCTTTGCTTGAAGACTTCCAGTGAGGGGGAGCTCACCACCTCCTTAGGCAGCCTATTCCACTGCTGAACTACTCTGACTGTGAAATTTATTTCCTGCTATCTAGCCTAAAGATGACTATTCCCAAGGCAGGATGGAGAGAAAAAGAGCAAAGGGAAACAGTTTTGTCTAAAATATTCACCCTTGTTCCTTACCATTATAAATGCAGATGGCATCAGAAGGTATTTGTGCTGACACTGGTCCACATCTCACCCATCCTGCCTTGGGAATAGTCACAAGAGAGATGGGGTGGCTGTAACAGTGGGGTGGCTGCATACAGAATACCGTGTACAGTTTTGTTTCCACCCCGATGGCATCAAGACCCATACAGAGCTAAAGCAATTCCACAGGGCCTGCAAAAGTGAGCTCTTCCAAAAGGCTTTCAGCCAAGATACATGAAACAAACCATCAACCAGATCCCAAGGAGCCTCCCACCATCAACTACACCCACAGTAAAAAAAAAAAAATGGAGCCACAGTGCAATAAAACACTGAGCTGTTGAGCACTGAATGTTGAATGGTAAATTATAAATTGTTTTTATTCAGTGCAAGTTCTTGTTAAAGATGCTATATATTTAAATCAAGATGGTTACTGCATGTATCATTTATGAGAGTTCTAATGTTAACCGTCCTGATCTGAAAGGGAGGGCAATATATAAATATAATAAAATAAAATACATAAATAAGATATGGTGCAGAACAGATAACAGCATGATGAGTCACTTTAAGTCCCCATTAGGGAGTAAAATGTGATGTAAATTTAAAAAAAAATCAAACATCACGTAATCAGTACCTTACAAAAAAAGTCTTTAAAAAAAGAAAGAAAACTCCAAAAAAAGAAAAAAAAAGAAAAGTGAAATCCACGAGACAGAACACGATGGAGTACTCATAAAATATAAGCATGAAAAACTGTGGGAAAGTTAGTACTTAATTGCTGGAAAGTTGGTACTTCTTTAATGAGATACTTTCATTCAAAGAAACCAGCATGTGGCACAAGTGACAACAGAAGGGATGAACTGCAGGCTGCATTTGCCTCCTTAGACTACTTACAAAATAAGCTGGTGGCAGCTTTCTCTTTGATGTAATATACAGAGGGAGAGGGAGAGGGAAAGTATGCTTACTGATCCAAGGTCACACAATGCAGTGACAGCAAAAACGCTTCTTCCATATGTGCTGTAAACAAAGTGAACTCTCTCTCTCTCTCTCTCTCTCTCTCTCTCTCTCTCTCTCTTCAAGAGAAAGACCATTCCACTTATTAAAGTCTGCACAATTGTTCCCTTCATATAGCAAGAAACCTTTCCTGTGACTTGACTATGATTTGGACCCACCTTAATTCATCAAGGTCAGAGAAATAACTGTTTCTGTTTAAGAGCCACCCTCCAATTCTGCTGCCCATCCTAAAACAGCAAGGTTATTTATTGGCTTTGTTAGTCTCCCCTTCCCTTTTGGCTGTCAATGGGATACATTATTGATCAGAGGGACCAGTGCTCAAGCCACTCTGTTTTATGCATGCAAAACAGTAAACAAAACTAAAAGCGGCTTTCCTGTTGTGGATTTTGCAGTCCTTCTCACTTTCTTATAAGGACTCCCTTATCTATTTCGGGCTAACCTCCAAGTGGCAGCAATAGAGAGTCTTGTATGCTGAACACAGATGTGAGGAAATCTGCCTGAGTTCTGACAGGCTGCACAATCCGACAATAATGATACAGAAGCAACGAACTCTACCAACCTGCAGGTGTGCTCTGGATCTTTGACTGGCAGTGCAATCCTAAGAAGAGTTACTCCAGTCTAAACCCATTTATTACAATAGCATGGAGTTACTTCTCCTTAGGACTGCACTGTAAACATTAGCAGAATAGTCCGTGAACAAGGAGCATAAAAGTTTGAAAATGCTTCACAAAGTGGTTAGGATTCAACAATGCCACTCCTGAAAACTCCAAAAAGCATTTTGTCATCAACAGTCTCAGTCCCTGACCTTGGGACCCGCAAGATCCAACAGAGATCTAATAGCCACCATGATAAAAAAGTTTATTTGTAATAGAACCAGACATCAGGGAAACAAATAACGTTGGATTAAGATGAGCTGAGGTTTACAATCTAATACACAAGTTTTCCAGTTTCACAGAGTTCTACTCCAGAATGGGTGTTTTGTTTTTCCACATCCAACAAAAAGACAAACTAGTGTCATTCATTCGGAACCAAGATACATAAGGTTGGATTCAAGACCCCCAGGAACCAGAGAGATTCTTTGGAACAACATGTACCCTCTTCCTGGTAATGAACAGAGCACAGAAACTTGGCCCTGCAGGAAAAGAGCCAACTAGATTGGTGCTCTGATGCAGCCAATAGAACCCTATTCTCGGAGACAGGTTAAAATATAACTGTTTGGGCCTGTGTATGGGCGCTGGCTAGCAGGCATTGCGGGACTGTTAAAATATGGAGAAAGGGGATTGGTTGCCTGCATTGATTGACAGATGGAAGTGCAATGTGTATAAGGCATGTTGCTCTCTTCTGCCATTTCCAGCAGCAGTTGTGGAGGGTGAAACGTGTGAAAAGGCGCAGACAAGGGCAAATTAGTGCTTTGCCATTCAGCTGGCATGACGCTATTTAAACTGATGTACGGAAATGTTCACAGTAACACTTCTGCATCAGTCAACTAAGAGCCCTGGTCAAAGTGCACAAAGTCAGGCTCCAAGGGAAGTCCTTACAGCGAGAATTCTACCAGAGAAGTTCTATCTTCTGTTACTAGGTCCTTTTCCAAAATCACTACTGAGTTAATATTTATTTCTTTGGACATTTATGTGCTGCTTTTAAGTATTGCTTTCCTCCACATGGGGGACAGAAGGCAGATTACCAACAAAAAAATTGAAGAAGAGCAAACAAAAATATAACACACAAACTTCTGGGCTGGTCCAGATCCCCTGGGCTTCTGATCAATGGTCACTAGTTATCAGCCACTGGCCAAAGGAGAAGAGCCCCTTGGCTCAAGTCAGAAGGCTTGTGCTACACACAAACAAGGTATGGACATAGAGACTCAGGCACAACATTATACAGACGTCAGCCATGTTTCTGAGCTTCTGTGGAATGGGCAACTGAAACATTTCAAAGCAGAGAGGTAAATAGCATAATCTAGTGAATAACTCCCCTTTATTCTTCTGTTAAAGGGACTGGACATTTTTTTCTGCCAGGCCTTTCAGCAATTCTAGTGAGTGACTGAAGTGAGGTTAAACACTTTCTATTCAATGGACAAGACCTGAATAGAGGGACTTCACAGTAGACTTCACTCCATACTATTTACTGGAAAAGGACTACTGGATGGATTTACCACCTCAGAACAACACAGTGTCCTAGGAGCACATTTAAACAGAGAAGCAACAAATGACTTGTGGTAGGAAGTCTGAGCACCAGACAAAGATACTAAAGCTTGATATATGGCTATTACAGAGATTCCACTCTCAGTGATACGGCGAAAACACAAAGGAAGGTATTCAAGTCACTCGTTTGCTACCCTGAGCTAAGTTCTGTTATGGAAACCCTACTCTGTGCATGTCAATCTCAAGTATGGCAATCAGAGGCAGGTTCTTGTCCAGGGATTTGCAATTTGGATCATATAAGCCCCCCAAAAACAAAGCAAAATGGATTTCAGGGGTTCTTTCTGGGTTTATATGAGGCAAATTGCAATCCCCATTAATTTAAGCGGGCTGAATCAGGGAAGTCTGGATGTATTCAGGAGATTCGGTGGGCCATTGAATATGAACAGCCTGACCAGCTATTCAGTTGAAAGCTTTTTAAACTTTTCCTTTTGCTTCCCTTCCCTTCCAAGGGGAAGGAAGCAAAAGGGACTGCTGGAATGTCTCCAAGCCATCCCAGTGCTCCTTTTAGCTTCCCTCCATTTGGAAGGTGGGGGGAGTTAAAGGGAAGCCTGAAATGGCTGCCAGCCATTTAAACTGAACAGACTGACTGGCCCACTGATCCCCTGTTCAATTTAAATGGCCATCAGCCTCTGAAACCCTCCCTTTTGCACCCCTCCCCGCCCATTCCAAGGGGAGAAAAGTGAAAGAGACTGCTGGATGGACTTGGGCTACGCAGGAGCAGGGCAGTTCAAGACCCCTCACTTGCACAGCCCAAGGCAACCCAGGAAGAGAAGCTTCTCCCCAGATCAGTTGGCTATCCAGATTGTGAGGGGAGTTTTTGAAGTGCTCCCCTCCCTCCTTCAAAACCCAAGCTGATCCAGGAAGAGTCTGTACCTGGATTAGCTGGCTGTCAGGCTGTTCAAGGGGTTAGCAGCTTGAATCTCTCCCCAGATCAGCTGTGTGTTATGCTGTGCAGGGTTGGATGGTTTGAACCCCCTCCTTGCACATAGCCCAAGCCAAATAAGGGGAGAGAAACCTTTCCCTGGATTGGCTGGCTGTTGGGCTGTTAGAACTGCTCCCCCCACAGCCCAAAAAACAGCTATTTCTGCCAAGAGATTTCTCTCAGAGAGATCAGTTTAGCTGGCTTCAAGGCTTTTAAATGGACATCTAAGTCTCTTAAAAAGCCTCAAAGCCGAAATCAATTTGGCTATACTGAAATCGCTGAACTGATGCTGAGGTTTGGGTGATTTGGGTACACTTGAATTGTTTGGGTACAAATCAAAACTGCACCAAATTTTTCTTTGATGTACATCCCTAGTCTTCTCTTTGGTGGCGATTTCAAGTACAGAATTCTCATCCTACATCAGCTCACATGGCACCAAGCTTTAATGACAACTGAAAAGTTATTTTCCCCAGCACTCCTTTTCATTATGCTCATTGTAATATTGGAAGGGTGATATATACGTCCAAGAATTTTTTTTAAAAAATCCATTCACACTGCTTCCATTTACTCTGCTTTTATTTTATTTTTGAATTATCACCATACCCTGTTGCTTTCTTGTATTTTAATTATCCATTCTACTTTCAAAAGCTGACAAGCTGTTTCCTTATCTACTGGTGTTTAAACAATGCCACCTACTCCTGCTAATGTGGTGGATACTTTGATAGTGGCCTAATAAGGAAGCAAAGAAAATCTGAAACTTGTGGCTTACAGTAAACCAGTCCCTAGAAGTTAGGAGGGGAAAATCAGGCAAGAAGATGTGTGCTGCCTACACATTCCATCTGGCCTAAAAAGAAAACAGGCTATAAAAAGTAGATTTTTGTTTGAGTTTATTCATGTCCACTTTACATTGTTAGAGGCAAAGATCCCTAGTGAAATTCAGATGCCCATGTAATAATATTTACATTGTGCTTTACTTTTCAGAGCACTTACTATATACATTGATTCAGCAATTCTTCCAACAGCCCTATAATTTTAGTCAGCATTATAAATCTTGATCCAGAGATGCTCTTGCACAGCGGAAGACAACTGGCTGAAAGATGCACAGAGGGATCTCCTAACTGCAATCCATAGCAAAATGCTCAGTTATTATTTTGGGACTCCAACCTCGAATAATGGGACAGCAAGCTACCTGCAATTCTTCCGAGAGATGCAGTTGCTACTTTGTGTGTACAGGAAAATGCACTTATTTGTCTGCTTTGGCATGCACAAATGTGTACCCTCAAAAACATCAAGGATGATGTATACTAATGTTGGCAAATATGTTAATGTCACAAAAAAATAACAATTGCATGCATTGAGAGGACTGTATCTAGAATAAACTCTCTTACAAAGGGTGCTATTGTCAATCACATTGCACAATAAAAGACTGCCTGGATTCAGACCTGACTCTACCGAAGCAAGTGATATATATCGTCAGACCAAGTAGTTTGTTCAGCTGTATAAACACCGTGCAGCAATACCTGCAATATGCCAAATGTATAACTGTGCCTCCCACACAGCCCACACAATTGCCTTCCATGTTCATGCATGTTTTCAACCACAAACCAATCTTGGAGTATGGTGAGAGTGCAAAAAAAGCTATCAGATCAACAAACACTTTTTACAAAAATCTTTTCTTCAACCTTTTAAGCCCTCCTCTGCAGTAATCTCATCAGATATTAGGTTCTTGCACAGAGAAACATTGCCGTTAATTTATATACAAATTAGTGTGTCAAGGATATTTTACAAATAGTAACCAGAAGCACACCGAAACTGCCTCAGACTTTCTTCAGGTGACTTTCCATCAGGTCTTCCTGATCTGCACGTTGCGATTCAGTCACTTGGGTAAGAAGCTCAGGATCTTACCACTTATCCCACACCCATGCCAGCCCAGGAAATCACTCATTGCACCCTTTTCATTTTTCACATTAATTCCTTCACCACATTAACTCAGTCTCGCCATGCCAGGTTATCTGCAGGCTACATTTTTGGGCATTTAAGCAAGGCACCAACTCACTTTAGTGTGCATTCACCTTGGTACCAGACAGGACACCCAGGTACAAGCTGGTCTTGAATCTGTCCCTCTCTTTCTGCTCTTCAAAGTATCTGCTTCTCTTCAGGACTGGTTGTATGTCTGTTGTTGTTGTTGTTATGTGCGAAGTCGTGTCCGACCCATCGCGACCCCATGGACAATGATCCTCCAGGCCTTCCTGTCCTCTACCATTCCCCGGAGTCCATTTAAGTTTGCACCTACTGCTTCAGTGACTCCATCCAGCCACCTCATTCTCTGTCGTCCCCTTCTTCTTTTGCCCTCGATCGCTCCCAGCATTAGGCTCTTCTCCAGGGAGTCCTTCCTTCTCATGAGGTGGCCAAAGTATTTGAGTTTCATCTTCAGGATCTGGCCTTCTAAAGAGCAGTCAGGGCTGATCTCCTCTAGGACTGACCGGTTTGTTCGCCTTGCAGTCCAAGGGACTCGCAAGAGTCTTCTCCAGCACCAGAGTTCAGGTTGTATGTCTATTTTACCCCAATCAATCCCTCTACCTTGGATGCTATACTCTTTATTTCTCTCCAAATGTCAGTGTGTGTGTGCTATTACTTACATTGCTAATTTAAATTGTCTATGGTTTCTTCTAAATACAAATTCTTTATTCACTATTAACTTGCCTTGCCTGAGTTCCTACGTTTGGACCCTGGTATAGAGGGATGGAATATTCTGCTGTAATGGACCTCTCGCTCCTGTCACTTTAAATATTAAATTCCCCATCATAATTTGTGACTGGCCATTTCCAATAACAGTACCACTTGAATCTCTCAGACCCCCAGGTCTTTTGCCATTATTTTATTGTTTGATTCTGTTCCTTGTTAAGAGTGGCCTGTTTTGCCCTGATATAACTCAGATGTTGTAGTTTGACACCCCAAGGTCGATTTCCTGCCACTATAGTTTATGCCGCCTCACACTCCTTCCACATTCCCACCCCTCCCTTCATTTTTGGCCCTGGTGTTCCCAATGGCCAAGTGGTTATCTCTATGTTTTGACTCCTTTGAACTGTGCCCGGTTCGATTTCCCATGGGAGAGGGGCACGAACCCCTATATTACTTGTTCTATGCTCTGTACCTCAGTCTTGACCATGCCTTCATTGTAGACGCTTTCACTGTTCTTAAATAAAGAAACTTTCATTCTATGAGGTTCCTTATTTAGAAATCAAAGTTTCTCACACCCACTCTTTAGAACATCATATGTCTCCTGCTACTTCCAAGGCATATGTCTGATTCTATCCTAGTCCTGATTTTTTTCCATGTCTCCACAACCAAGTTTCTTCAGAACTATTACTTTCAAGCCACTCTCTATTTTGTTCCATTTCTTCAATATCCTTCTGTCTTGATCAACCTCAAAAGCTTCCTTCGAGAGAAAGAACATATACAACCTCTCCTGACATTCAGGTCTTCAAAGCCCTCTCTTACCACCCTCGCCCTTCTCCATTCAAGTCTCTACCGGCTGATTCCTCAGGTTCCTGCAGCCTATTTGGCACCCTTCCTTTAACCATCTTAACTCTGGGCTCCACAGATTCTATACCCCCAGATATCTATGTTAGCTTCCTCTGAACTCTCAGCTTTGCAGTTCAGTTTACAGATGAAATAAAATAATCATATGGTTCTTCTAGTGTCAGAGACCTAACTGCTATAAGCAATGCTAGCCACATTGGGATTGCTCAGAGAGAAATGGATACAACGTACCCCTGCTTATTTGTGTTATAGTCCCACCATGCAAACAGAATAACAAGATAGCACTGTGCATTGTTATAGCCTCCGCCCCATCACTGTGGGTAGTAACTGTGGGTAGTAACTGTCAGGTAGTAACTTTCAGAAGCTTTGTACCTTGAGCTATAGTCCATTCACTACAAAACCCGGCCTCTCATGCAGAAACCTGTGCTTGTATATCAGGTGTACATTTATGTACACAGTGATTCCTTGCACCATTTCTGTCTGCTGGACACCAGGCTCCAAGTTGACCAGCTCTCTGCAATTCTTGGCTTAAGATGAACACCATGTACCTTGAAGACTCCACTTGCAACACCAGGTCTGTGACTCCTGATTGTCTTCCAACACACAAGCAGCCATGGTTGTGATGCTGTGAACAACACAAGGCCTGCAGTTTCCTCCATCTTGCTTCCAGTCCCAGCACCAGGTAGCTTTTAGCCATTCCTAGTCAGGAAAACATAAGCCATCATGCAGTCTCACAAAGCTGATATCCAAAAACTGATCCACAGATGACATGTGATGCTCCAACTGGAGAGCCAGTTTGGTGTAGTGATTAGGAGTGCGGACTTCTAATCTGGCACGCCAGGTTCGATTCTGCACTCCCCCCCCCCCATGCAGCCAGCTGGGTGACCTTGGGCTCGCCACGGCACTGATAAAACTGTTCTGACCAAGCAGGAATATCAGGGCTCTCTCAGCCTCACCCACCTCACAGGGTGTCTGTTGTGGGGAGAGGAATGGGAAGGCGACTGTAAGCCGTTTTGAGCCTCCTTCGGGTAGGGAAAAGCGGCATATAAGAACCAACTCTTCTTCTTCTTCAAATAGGCCTGTTGATTGTTGCGGGTTTATATTTCTATACTTCCAGCAGAAAAAAAAGATTCTCTGGGCAAAGCCAGCTAATGCGTTTTCCAGTGCAGAATTTACAGCTTGTCTTTGCAAACACAAACAAATGAGTCTTTATCTCTTTAATAAAAACATAATGTATTATTTAGAACGAAGCAGGATCAGATAGGAGGAAAGAAGCAAGGGATAAAGATAAGAATCATCTGCCTTCAGTGAATGTAATTCATCTGGTTATTTCCAGGAGACTATAAAGTAGTGCCATACATCAAGATTATATAATTAGTTTTGCGCCTTTAAAATGTCTTTATATAAAAAGTATATATTTTTTTGCCGTTGTTCACTACATTTCAGACTTTCCTGGAGTGTAAAGGGCCCAACCACAGCCAGACCCCTACCACCAAGGCCTTCGCACTCAGGCTGCATCGAGATATTATGCTGTAGAAATAATTTGTTACTAGACTGCCTTGTTCATGGAGGAAAATTCAGCAGGGAATTACAGCTAGAGAGCAACAACTGCACAATATCTGATGAGGAGTGGGTGCCACTTGTGCCAGTGAATAAGTATCTGCACTCTACCACTTGAAACTGCGGCAAAGACCCTGCAGGTCAAAATGATCCTCCGCCTCAAGATATTCTCTACATATCGTGAAGGAATCTAGAGTTAACTCTGGTTTTCAACGTAGGGGGAATTTGTATGTGTGTGCATAGAGAAGCTTTCCAACTTTTCATTCCTGTAGACTGAAGCACTACCAGTATTCCTCCTCACTCAGAGCAAACTGCAGAACCAAGCTGATGTACTTGATCATTGCTGCAGGGTTCAACGTGGCTTCCCCAGACAAAAGCAGCCTAATACTGATGAGGGTACAAGAGCTGATAGCTTGCTTTTCATGTACAGGGCTGCTATCTGGTTTTGCTCTGCCAACCTCACAAGCCTGAATTCAGGACTGAGAAAAACACAGCGGATCATTTTCTCGGCTTGGTGTAGTGATCCTACTTGGTGTAGTGGTTAGGAGTGCAGACTTCTAATCTGGCGAAGCGGGTGCGATTCTGCACTCCCCCACATGCAGCCAGCTGGGTGACCTTGATAAAACCGTTCTGACCGAGTTGTAATATCAGGGCTCTCTCAGCCTCACAGGATGTCTGTTGTAGGGAGAGGAAAGGGAAGGTGAGTGTAAGCCACTTTGAGACTCCTTTGGGTAGGGAAAAGCGGCATATAAGAACCAACCTTCTTCAGTCTTCACACAAGAGCTCCATACCGCTCTATCCTGTGCAAGAAAATACATGGACACCCTTAGTCCTCCCTGATCCTGTGTACTTCTACCAGAGTCATCAGATTTGGGTTAGGCATCATTATTAAAATGATCAAGCAGAGTTGGATTGCTTGCTTGCTTGACGACCTTCCCTTGTGGCTCAGGGAGTCTTACAGAAAATGTTAGATGAGTAATAGTGTACAGAATAGGGTTGTGCGCGGCGGTATCCGAATCAGCTGTTCCAGGCCAACGCAGCCAGCGCCATGCCATGGGGGTGGAAGAGAGGAGGTGCAGGCACTGGTGCATAACTCAGTGCGCACACACAGGCACCCGCATGTTCCCCCCCTTCCCCCGCGCACGGCGTAGTACGGGCTGTGTCGGCCTGGAATGGCCAATTCGGACCCCGCCGCACACAACCCTAGTACAGAATAAGTTTGATACCTGTAACAACAATCTTAACATCAACAATTATAGCATAACATATCATGTTCAAGTAACTGTATCAACAATTTTAACGTCATCAAGAGTTTTAACATGACATAACATGTTCAGGTGACATTTTGTCCACATTCCCAGAGAGTGTGCTTGTCTGGATAGGAAGGGGTGGGGGCCCAATAGATGTTTTCACCAGCCTCAACCAAATGCCTGACTGAAAAGGTTTGGTGAGAGACAGTTTGGTGTAGTGGTTAGGACTGCGGACTTCTAATCTGGCATGCCAGGTTCGATTCTGCGCTCCCCCACATGCAACCAGCTGGGTGACCTTGGGCTCGCCATGGCACTGATAAAACTGTTCTGACCGGGCAGTGATAACAGTGCTCTCTCAGCCTCACCCACCCCACAGGGTATCTGTTGTGGGGAGAGGAATGGGAAGGCGACTGTCAGCCGCTTTGAGCCTCCTTCGGGTAGAGAAAAGCGGCATATAAGAACCAACTCTTCTTCTTCTTCTTCTTTTTGTAGGCCCTGTGGAACTGTGATAGCTTGGACAGGGCTCAGATCTTGTCTGGGAGCTCATTCCACCAGGTAGGGGTCATGATGTAGGACAACCTGGACCTGGTCGAGGCCAAACGTGCTTCCTTGGGGCCAGGGATCACCTTTGCTTCTCACTTGCCTTGAAAGCTCCTTGCTGGGGTTGCCATAAGTCCACTGTGATTTGATGACACTGTACACACACACATAGATCTAGGAAACCTACAGATACTATTTGTGTCCAGAGGTTCTTACAAGTTGTGATCAATATTCCACTTGTCCACAGAAGAAATTAAGAGGCTTCCCAACTGCTGCCCACATTTATGGTACAACAAACTTCACAATGAATATGACATCCAAAGTTATGCTGCCAATGGAAGACTCCATTGTCTGCTGTGTAAATGACCACAGAGGAGTAGACAATGGGGAGAGAAAGCAGAACAAAGAAAAGAAAAGAGCAATCCACTTCTGCATCTCATTTGCCTTGAAAGCCCCTCGCTGGGGCGGCCAGAAATCAGTAGCAATCTTATAGCACATACATACACAAACATTTTATCCAGGGAGGTCAAATTTCTTTTTTCTTTAGATCATATTTTGTTAAAAAAAAAAAAAAATCCAAATATTATTCTTCATTATGTCAATATTTCCTAATTTCCTAATCATTTCATGTGGACCATCCTAGAATGCAAACACTGCAACTGCTGCCTGCTTATATAATTGTTTTCTCTCTTCTACTATTAGAAAGTCCTTGCATCTCTAAAAAACAGGAAAAGCTTTGAGCCCACAATGGTGTCTAGAGTAGGATGCCTAAGTGGTGGACCCATGGGCCACATCTACATTGATGTAGATCTCTCTGTTCCTTGGCTTCCAGAAACTGATTGAGGAAAATCTGTGCTCTCTCTTCAGGCTAAAGTAATTGGCCATCCTTCATCTATGGTGTCAGACTTGGATGAAAGAAACATCACTACTCTGTGGTGTACATGGCCTGATCAATTCATCATGTTTCTCACCTGTCTTCCCAAACAGAACTCCTGGAGGCTAAAAATGCTGTTCTGTCCTCCTTGGAGAAAGGGCAAAATATACAACGTAATAGAGTTAGTATTTATCTAGTAACATTTGCTGTTTCCCCCTTAAACAAGCCAACTCAGAGTTATATGTTACTCCAATTGTGCAATCCATCAAGCAGTGCAATCCTCAATAGAGTGGCACCCTTCTAAACCCACTGACTTCAACATACTTAAGAGAGTTTAAGTTTGCTCAGAATTGCACTGGAAGTGCCGTAATGCTATTTGTTATTGCTGTGTTACTTTAATTGAAAGGAATATTAGACATCAGTAAAACAACAATTGCCTGCTCCACTGTCAATATAGAACCTGAGACAACACTATGTAACCAACAATTTGGAGCTGATTCAAATTGAATACAAAAATATCACCACCACACACCGTAAGAGGCTCTTGTGAAAACTTCAGATCCCCTAAAAGGTTGCAGGTTATAAACCCCTGAAAAATAAAAGCCACCAATAATATTTTTGCCATTGGAATTTATTTACAGAAAATGATGCAGCTAAAGAAGGTTCATGGGAATGGTGTTTTAATCAGCAATAAACCATGGTATTTTATTAAATAACCTCAGTCTTAAATATCAGCTCAGTCCATGAGTCTTGATGGTATCCAGATTTTTTTTAATACTATGGAAGAATCCACCGTTAAGTTTGATCAGCCGCAGGTTACGGAGCTATTCTGCAACCTGCAGTTATACCCTGATCTTTACAACAGTTCTCCCCACATTGTTTTCAGAGATGAACCAGAAACAGTATTTTCTGTCAAACCTTTTCTCTTCCATCCTCTCTCCCGTTCTCTGGCAATATCCATCTCAGAATATTTGCATTTAAATCCAAGACTTCTCAAAGTCTGAAAGGATGCTGGCCTAGGAGGGGGTGTAACTGAATGGTTGAGGCATCTGTTCAGCATGCAGGAAGTCTCAACAAGAGCCAGCTTGGTGTAGGGTTTAAGAGCAGAGGCAAACCAGGTTTGATTCCCCGCTCCTCCACATGCAGCCAGCTGGGTGATCTTGGGCTCGCCACGGCACTGATAAAGCTGTTCTTTGGCATGTAACTGGGGTCACTGTGTGTGGACAGGTAATTGTGAGTTCCTGCATTGCGCAGAGAGTTGGACTACATGACCCTGGAGGTCCCTTCCAACTCTATGATTCTATGACTGAGAAGTAATATCAGGGTTCTCTCAGCCTCCCCTACCTCACAGATTGTGTGTTGTGGGGAGAGGAAAGGGAAGGCCACTGTAAGGCAGTGGTCCCCAACCTGCGGTCTGCGGCCCGGTGCCAGGCCGCGGTTCCCTCTCCCCGCCCCCCCCCCACAGTAAAAAACTTCCCAGGCCACTGAGGGCTCGCTCGGGCCGGGCTGAGGGCTCGCTCGGGCCGGGCGGCCGTGGGGGCTGCTGCTGCTGCAGCAGCGGGGGGCGTTGCTGCCTTGTGCCACCGCGGTCTTGGCAAGCCCCGACCCCGCCGCCTCTGCCGCCTCCTTTGCCTCGGCCGCTGCTCGGGAGAGTGGGGGGCGGGAGGCTGGCGTGCGCGCGGCGAACAAAGAGCCTGGCGCCGCGAAGCCGGCGGAGGTGAGCATGGAGGGCGGGTGGGCGAGGCGGAGGAGCGGCCGAGAGGAGCGCCTCGCCTCCACCATGGCGGATCGCAGGAACGCCGAACTCCCGTTACCCCCTCCTCCTCCTCTTGCCGCGCCCATGCATTGCACATGCGCGGCCGGGCCACACTCATGCGATGCGCAGCCGCGCATGCGAGATGTGCGGGCGGGGCAGTTGCCCTGCCGGTCCCCAGCCTAAAAAAGGTTGGGGACCACTGCTGTAAGGCACTTTGAGACTCCTTCTGGTAGAGAAAGGTGATATATAAGAACCAACTCTTCAATTCAATCCCAATAGCCCCAGTTAAAAGGATCAGGTAGTAGGTGTTGAGAAAGACCTCCTCATGATAGCTTGATGGGACAGACAAATCCATCCATGACAATTGCAGCCATGGTCTCACTCGGCATAAGGCAGCTTCATATATTCAAGTTTTGATTGAGGCTTCATGGCTTTGATACTTGGTTATCATGAATTGCAGGGTAAGAAGAAATTTGTTTGCCAGTTCAGATGGAATGGAAAACTATGGTTTGGAAACAACTGAAAACAACTCATTAGCATGAAGAACAGGAGCAGGGCAGGGTGAAACACAGGAGTCTAAGACAGCTTCCAACTCATTTTCACATCATGGTTTAGAGTTATGTCTGAATCATCTGAACCGCACCATGGAGAAACCCTGTCCCATTTTACTGTGTGGATATCAAAGATTACTTTCCATATCAATAATAGCAAAGTGAATATCCTCCTTTTTCAGTAGGAAGCCTGTGAGAAAACACATGGCTGCTATCATCTAAAGCAGAAACAACCAATAATGTTTTTATCCTATAAAGATCCTATAAAGGTATTAGACCCGTTTTATCCAGAGTAGTACAGAAATACACAGTTCGGTGTACAATATTCAACAAAGCATGTATGCCACATTTTGACTTAATCTAGTCTGCCCTTTTTGGTTCACACTCTTATATTGCTTATACTTTGGAATTATCCATCTACACAATTTATTTGAAGTATTTATACCCAACTTGTCTCCCAACGATTAGGACTCAAGCAGGTCCTCTGTCTTGAAAGCTCCTTGCTGGGGTTGCCATAACTTTGCCAGCAGAGATATTCACTTGGTCTGCTAGTCTGTTTCCCTATGATGCAGTGGCAGAAATCATGAGAAATAAATCATGGAAATAAATAGGTAAAGGTAAAGGTATCCCCTGTGCAAGCACCGGGTCATGCCTGACCCTTGGGGTGACGCCCTCTAGCGTTTTCATGGCAGACTCAATACGGGGTGGTTTGCCAGTGCCTTCCCCAGTCATTACCGTTTACCCCCCAGCAGCAAGCTGGGTACTCATTTTACCGACCTCGGAAGGATGGAAGGCTGAGTCAACCTTGAGCCGGCTGCTGGGATCGAACTCCCAACCTCATGGGCAAAGCTTTCAGGCGGCTGCCTTATCACTCTGCGCCACAAGAGGCTCTGTTGGAAATAAATAAATCATGGAAATAAATAAATTATAAATTATTCCTAGCCTTACCTGTAAAGACATTGATGGCCTTATTATCCTTGCCCAACACTGGCGTGACCCAGATGATGGGCTAAGTACAACCAGTTGTTCTGATGTCGAGAAGGGAAAATGCTATGCTGAGGTTCATGGGAACTTTACATACAATAGGCATATTGGATGGTCCCTGTAGTAAGAAGGGGAATAAGTCGGGACTGAATGAAAAAGCTGGCTGGATGCAACCCAATTAAAGATTTATCTTTTGCAAGGCAGGTGCCTAATTATTAATATGAAAAAGACCATGGAATATATTAAAAATGCTTTAAAAATTAAATAGTCATTGGAGAGACAAGAACCAGACATGGCAAAACGTCTCCAGTATTCAGAAATCATTCTCTAATGATGTCTGGGAAAAGAAAATTATGCAAACATAAAAAGGGAATCTTGCAGAGATTCCTTCTCATCTTCTATAAGAATATGTAATGGAAGATCTATAAATACGCATGCACACAAAGGTACCAGGGATGAATGGCTAGAAATGCAAACAGTCCATTCAGAACACTTCTATGAGAAGCAGTAATCAGTCATAAAAAAAAAACTTTGCTGTCTTTTCTAACATCAATATTGAAAGATAAATCCTTTCTCACAATTCAGACTCAGATTAATATTATCAGGCTTGCTGGTAATATGCTGAAATCCCTGTTTGAAGATCTTTTTTCTTGTTTTTAAAAAAGGCTTTCATGGCAAAAGCACGATGTCATAGGATATTGAAATGTTCTTCTGTTAGTTTCTGAAGGTTGTTGTTTCAGGGGAAAAAATCTCTTTTACCCAGTTTCTCTCCCTGAAATTCCACAATCTGTTTATCCCCACCCCCCTTTAAGATTTTGGAGCCAACTTCTAATCTATGTCATTGTGTTAAAAGAGAAATTCAAAAAGAGGATTGCAGGAAGAGAGGTTTGACGGAATCTTACATTCCAGGGGTAGTCAAACTGCGGCCCTCCAGATGTCCATGGACTACAATTCCCATGAGCCCCCGCCAGCATTTGCTGGCAGGGGCTCATGGGAATTGTAGTCCATGGACATCTGGAGGGCCGCAGTTTGACTATCCCTGCTGCAGACTTTCCTACCCTTCTGTTAGAGCACAACCTTATGCTACGTAGCATAAAAATAACTGCAAGTGTAATCCTTTCTAATGGTTTCGAAGCAATAGATGACAGTACCTTTATGGCTTGACAAGATGTGAAATTGCTTCAAAAGTTAAAAAAAAAAAGCATTCCAGACATTACTTTTCAGTATAGCAGATTTTATCATAAACCCCAGAACTCCACAACTAGATGTAGAACTAAATCACAATGGTTATGAATGGAACAACACTAAGAGAAAGAATCTTCAGCGTCCTTCTGAAACGGCACTCAGTACAGAGCCAGTATTAGCACACAATGCCCAACAACACAAGAAAAGAGAAAGTCCAAACTTTAACTTATTGAAGTGTAAGGCTGCCTCTTCAATGGTTCGCCACTACAGCTATTGCTGCTGCTGCTGCTGCTGCTTGGAGTTCCTGCCTGGCTTGGGCCTGTAAAGGAACTAGCAGTTTTCCCTCAGTCAAGCCTTCCCTTTACTGCTACCGGCCAGACTGACTGAGGGGCAGGACTTTTGCAACTAATAATATGTGAGCAACTTAACCTTATTACCACCTTTGCTGTCAGAAAAATGTCCATTTACTCTCCCATTTGTCTGCCCTATACAGGTAATGTTATATTTCCTGATGGCATAGCTGATGTTATTTGGTCCATATTTGGTTATTTGAGTAGACTGTGGAAAACATGTAACAGTTGTTCATCTAAGTGTCTTCTGTGCAGGCCCACACTGGATACTTTGTTTGCGCAGGCTAGCCACTAGAAGCTTTCTACAGTTATTCTATTATTAACACTCCAAGGGGACCCCTCCATTTAAGAGAGTATTAGAGGCTGTCTTTCTACCTAACCTTCACATGCTCTGCAGGAAGGATCCCCCCTTTCCCTCTGTCCTCCTAAGCTGCCATAAGTCTAACCAATAATTTGTAAACTTTCGACATACAGCATGGTAGGAGGGAGACAATGTGTGCCTGCATAGAAAACATCGAGAAGAACAACAGTTACAAGCATGACTGTTAAGCAGGAAGGCAGCCTCTAAAAGGTTCTGCAGGGCAGAGGCTCTCCCCTGGAGTGTTAACAATATGATAGAAAAGCTATAGAGAGTCTCTGGTGGTTGGACTGCACATGCACAGGATCCAATGTGGGATGGCACAGAAAATCAAAGATGAACAACTCGTACCTGAGATCTAGAACTCTGTTAGAAGGCCTCTTAATGCTGCCGAGCAGATGTTTACTGGTCTGTAAGTGAGGACAAGTCTATCACCCAAGGCTTGCGAGAAAGAAACTCCATTATCAGGATGGATGCAGATCATTGTTTTCTAATTACTCTGAATGAGTCTATCACTATAGTTTGGCATGGAATAACACACTTGATAGGAGTCTGGACCTATGACAAAGGAATATTAATGCACCATAATAGCTATAGATGTTTGCTTGATTGAAGGTAATTGTCAGGAGATGGTCTGTAAATATCTCTCTTGTTCAGTGACCCATCAGAATTCAGACACAGCAGTCTTTCCTGCTAGCTGGTTACGTGCATGCATCTGAAAAAACTTTGGAATACAGAACAGAGAGAAACTGAAACCGTCAGACAGCAAGCTTGAGCTGGCAAAAAGTGAAGTATGTGGGGATACAGGAACTCCTCTGCACTCAAAATATATTGAGAGATGGCACATCTACTGGCTTGCAGGAGTACCTTATGCTCTGTGTATATTTGTATAAATAATAAAGCAAATATTACAAAAGTCATCAGTATTTACTCACGCAATGAAAACCAAATCCAGATAACCCTGCCACTGCAAGTTTTATGTTTCTCATTTGGGAAAGTGAGGGGTAAGTAATGATGAACTGTACCAACTATTGGTTGGGACTCAAAGGTGATAGCCAGAGAAGTGTTATCAGTTTCTCTGCTGGACCTGTACTGTAGAAGGTTTTTCCTGGGCACTAGTTTTGACTAGTTACCCATTTCTTCAATTAATGGTACTAGAATTTGAAGAATGGCTGGTTGTGTTGTTACACAGAGTTCATCATGGCGATTTAAATCATTGTTGTTTTTGTTAGTTGCGAACTTGTGTCCGACCCATCGCGACCACATGGACAATGATCCTTCAAGGCCTTCCTGTCCTCCACCATTCCCCGGAGTCCATTTAAGTTTGTACCTACTGCTTCATTGACTCCATCCAGCCACCTCATTCTCTGTCGTCCCCTTCTTCTTTTGCCCTCGATGTCTCCCAGCATTAGGCTCTTCTCCAGGGAGTCCTTCCTTCTCATGAGGTGGCCAAAATATTTGAGTTTCATCTTCAGGATCTGGCCTTCTAAAGAGCAGTCTGGGCTGATCTCCTCTAGGACTGACCGGTTTGTTCGCCTTGCCGTCCAAGGGACTCGCAAAAGTCTTCTCCAGCACCAGAGTTCAAAAGCCTCAATTTGTTGACGCTCGGCCTTCCTTATGGTCCAACTTTCACAATTTTTTAAAACCATTACAGGAGACAATTGTATTGTCAATACCATAAATGATCCTCAACACTGGGAAATGAAAGAACAGAGATATATGGCTGTACCAGCACTTTTATTAGTAGAATGGAATATTCTTGGCAAGGAAAAGGAAGGGGGAATTTTGCATATTATCCCTCCCACTGCTTTGCCCTGTAATCTGTTTGTGAGGGTTCCCTGACCCACCAGGGGCAGAATTTTGAGGGACTGGAGAGGAATGGAGGAAATCCCATTCCATAAACTATACTCTGCTCACACAATTTTGGTATTCAACCCATGATTCCCAATATGTTAACAGCTGCAAACATCATCATAACTAAGCAGTGGAAAAGAAAGTGCAAGCCATCTATTTTGGTTTGCCACCAGGGTGATATGTCTGCCTAAACATTTACAGCCATTCTGCTTCTGCATTTGGCAAGAGAAGAGCCATTCAAAATGTGTTAGGGGGGGAATGACACTGATTTGTAGATTTCTGGAATTAAAAGTAGGGGAATAATGAAGTGCAAGATCAGATTGTGTCTGTTATGATTAAAATATTTTATGTTCTAACAACATTACTGCAATCCTTTCAGCTGGTCCAGCACTTGCTGTCTTGTCATTTGCAGATTTCTGGCAAGGCTCAGCCATTTGCCTGGTCCCTTAATTTAGAAGTCATATAATGATCAATTTTTGAAAGCATTTTATTATTGCAGAATATTCTTTAATTATCAACAGTTTGTTCTCATTACAGAAACAAATAGATTGTCTGTTATTTTGAAGCAATTAAATTAACTTTTGAATAGTGGCAATATGTATCCAGCAATACAATAATTAGTAGGTAAAATTGTATATAAATGTGAATTATTTGGTGAACATTTTTTCTGTTTCACTATTACCCTAAAACACCAAGGTCAACCTGCAGCTAAAATTTTAATAACTTACTAACATGAAGCAGAAATAGAAATAATTTTGTGATTGTACCCAATGATCTTCTTTCCCATTGTCCCAAACAACCATTTCTGATGTGTCTTGTGGAACCCTCATGTGGGTCAGTGGGCTGCAGTGAGTAAAGAAGAGAGGCCACTTATATCTTTTGTTCATGGAGAGACAGGAAGCAGAATTTCAACATCCTTTTCTACAGTGCAACCCTGTATGTGTAATTTAGCTTAAAAATGAATGTGCCTTTCACTAGGTTACTGAGGTTCGTAGCCTTTTGATCCCTTCCAATTATGATCCAGTATTCCCTGTGTTATTGTTCTCTTAAAACTGAAGCCATTTATTTCTGTGGGACTTGTTCCCAGTTCAAAGCTAAATGCATACTTCTGAGTCTAGACTCCGCTGATTTTCAACAGGACTCTTCCCCAACTATGTAGGCTTGAGGTCATGTTCATACAAAACATGGGAACTGACAGTTAATAGAAGAAAAGATAGGACATCTTTTATGGAGAGATCATGTTTTTCTGTTTCTCTGATTTTCCAGAGTCTAGTAGAAACTTGAGTGGCACAAAAAGTATTTTATCAATGCTGCAAAAGTGGACAGGAACAGACCACGAGTAACTCTCTTTCTAGATGTGCCGACCAACTGAGCCGGTGGTATCCCCTTGCTGGTTTTAGGGAGGCTTGGCTGCATTCAGCCTCAGTGCTCTTTGCTTTGACTGGAAGGAGCAAACCAGGCTCTCAGGCAGAGAAGGACCTTGCCCACCATCTGCTACCTGAGATTGCATAACTGAAGACACCATGGACCGAACCTTGGATCTTCTGTGAGCAAGGCTGATGCTCCATCACTGAGCTACAGTCCTTGGTCTCAAGCCTCACGGTACTATTTTGTGATTTCAGAAGCACAGAAAGATCATCTCATGCTTAAGGCAAGCTACTTGGAAAGCAAACAAATTCAGAAGGACAATAAAATCAGAGTCCAGTAGCATCTTTAAGACCAACAAAGATTTATTCAGGGTGTGAGCTTTCGAGTGCAAACACTCTTTGTCAGATTAATTCAGAAGGAGTAATTCAGACTGTGTTATTTATTTATTATTATATCAGTCAGGTATGGTATTGTTACATGGAAAATGCATTTTCCTTAAATAATAAATGGTATCACGGTAAGTAGAGATAGCAAGTACAAACAGGAGAGAAGGACAAGGATATTTTCAAGTTCAGAAGACAAAGACAACTGTGAGCAGACAGGCAAGAGGAATACCTAAAATTGCAAGACAAAAGGATTGTGTGTAAGAGGATTTGTTTTGGATTCCTTTTCCCAACTGAGAACCGTAAAGGGTCACATTGTCAAATAGGAGGAACAACTGAGAGTCCTCCAAGATTGTCCCCTTGTGGCCTCTGTCAAGATTGAAAAAACCAGCAATAGGTTATTCTAATAGGAATGTATTTTGATTAAATGGCACAAGTTACATTTAGGCCATTTCCATCCAGGATATATCTCTTTTGGCTTTCCCAGCTTTTCTCCAATCTTTCTCAAACTTGCTTTGCTACCAAGTTTTGAAGTTGCTGCCCCGTGGGTGGAAAAGTTCAGACTTTCCCACCCCCATGGCAGCCATTTTCCTTAACCCTGTCCACACAGCAGCCATTTAAAAATCAGCTTTTAAAATCAGCAATTCCATAACATTATCTCACTATATCATTATAACAATAAGCATAAAATCTCTAATCCCTTCCTCTGAGGACTTGCAAGGGGAAAGGTAACAGAGGGAGGCTGCAGTCCTACTGGGCTTGTTTTTTTGTTTGTTTTGTTAAGAAAATAGGAATCAGCCTAACTTATTTTTATAACGATATACTGGTATGATCTGAAATTGGCAATTTCTTTTTTCAAAAAAAGCTCCAGTGGCCCAGGGGAGTGGGAAGGCTACTGTGGTGGGCTCAGGCACTGAGACTGCAAGACAGCTTTCCAAGCAGAAGACGTGTTGCCACTGCACTGTACTGAAGACAGTGACACATTAGCAATGGGGAAACCACATGTGGAAACAACCTTAGAAACATGGGCAAGGCTACAGTGCAACGATCTCCATTCAAAACCTGACTTAATACAGTTCTGAGTCATCAATGCACAATTATTTATCTCTGTACCTTCCATATCACATGGTTGAGCTTTTTATTTGGGGGCGGGGGGTTGAATTCATAAAACTTTTTGTAAACCAGTTGCTCATTCAGCTCATTCAGCAACCATTGTGGGTAGTACAACGAAACTTGAGTCCAATGGCACCTTTTCTGAATCTATCTTTGTGGGTAGTGTAATTATCATATGCATAGTTTTCTGGTGCAGTTTTTCTGAAAGGTCTCAATATATATTTTTTTCCTGGGATCCAATTTCTTTAGAAACATATATTATTTTTGACCAAGACCAAATCAGGGGGAAAGGCCTGAGTCTCAAATTGATACTTTCATGGAATGGGGGGACGTAGACTTACAGTGGCAGATTACTACTTTACTCTGGAACAAATTGCATCTTTCAAGGAAAGCTGCCCATGGTTTAATCTAGTCCTCAGCACAATGGAATGAATTGCAGTCTGGCCCAGAGAAGAGATATTTTTACCAGCAAGCTATCTTTTCTGCTCCATTAAAGGTACTCCTGCTAAGCTTTGCGGGATGAAACCGACTAGCATTAAGAAACTCTACATCTGGAAGGGGAAATAGCTCCATCAGTTTTGTCACTTTTTTATGGGCCACTTTTCCATTTTTATATTCGTGCCTGAATTCAAACCACAGCTTGGTTTATGCTCTGAAATTAGGACCATTCTAAAATGGGATCTTAGCAAAGCATCTGTTATAAGATGATATATTATTTTATAAGGATTTTAACATGTTCTGGTATCTGTGCAATCTTGAATCCCAGTTTTATTTCCCTGGAATTTCAGCCACTATTTACTTGCAGACTAACCTGTGAGTATTTTAATACTAACTAAAACAGGGATCCCTGTCTAGAGTTCTGGGGAACCCTGACGTTATGCGAGAGCTCTCAAGGGTTATGCAGCCTAACCAGAAGTTCAGATGGTCACGGACATCACTGGAGCCCACTTCCTTTGTTGCCCTACAAGTTTAGTCCCTCTCTACACAATGGAAATGGTAAATGATTGATGGATGATGATTGTCTGCCTCCTGCATCTTACTTCAGTGCCCACTTTTCTGAAGGGGCATGTCACCACTTTGGGGATTCCCTGAATCCTGAAAAATATTTCAGGGGTTCCTTCACAGTGAAAAAGTTGATAAAAGGTTGAGCTAAATAGAATGGTGAAGATTGTCCTCACTGCATCCACCTGTTCAACAGTCCACAAGTTACCCTACAGACTTATTGATCATCGCTTTTCACAAATTTGGTTGAAAAATACAGTGGTGGTTCAGGGGTTTCTTGGGGCTATACCAGGCTCTTCCCACCCTGATCTCCCACTTTGGCTTGGTTCCATCTCCAGATCGTTGGCAACACATTTCTTCTTCCACCTCTAGACTCTTCCCTCATTCTCTCCTTCTCCTCCAGCCTCTTCATCCTTGCTGGCTTCACCCTTGCTGCAGTTCTCCTAGCCTCTCTTTTCTCTCTCACTCTCCGTTAGTCATCAGCCCTCCATCACCTCTTCTGCCTCCAACCACTTCCTGTTCCAGCCCTCTGCCTTTTATCCATCTCTTTTGCCTACCTGCTCCCCCTCCCTCTGAGAGTCTGAGATGGGGCCAAGATGGCGGCCTTTGCTGTTCTGCTGAGCTAACGAGAACTCTTTGCTGAAGGGGAAGGTCTGTGCCCTGTTTGATGCAGCCATTGTCTCATACCCCTGGGTGACTGTATTGAGGCTCAGGTGTCATATGCTTCCCCTCCCCCCTCAGGAACATGGTGAATAGCCAATGTAGTTTCTGCCCCATAATCAGTCTGGAAGTTGTACTGCATGTTGTCTAATCAGTTTCATCCAAGAAACCCTGGGTTTGCAATGCCATCTCTCTCTTGAGTACTTAAGTCTAATTTGACTTTGCTGAAACTAATACTTATTTACAAAAAAGAATTCTGCAGAGTTTTTCCCTAGCTTCATTTCAATAAGAGTTGAAAACTATCACCTGATTTCACTGCCTAGACACTCAGGGCTAAACCAAACACCAGCCAAGATTTTTATAGTAGGAAGTCTCAAATCTTCTTGTATTTTCAGTTGGAGATGTAGCAATACGTATTGAGGAGAGGGGCTCCCCCACCCCCAGTGCCATTTTCCCAAGATGTAATTCCTGTGGAATTATTTTCCCTATGGGGGTAATAGGGAAAATAATGGTACACTGAACCTGGTGGAATAAGATCCCAAGAGGAGCTCCCAGAGGAGATCAGGGCCCTGACAGAACTCAAGCAGTTCCGCAGGGCCTGCAAAAGGGAGCTCATCTGCCAGGCTCTTCCTGGACCTGTTTGTATTATGATTGTTTAATTTTATTCTGTTACCCTGTTATTTATCAGTTAATAATATTAACATTATAGTTATTTATATGTATGGTTTCTTGTATAGTTCTCAGTTCTATGTAAACCGCCCTGAGTCTTTGAGGAGGACGGTATATAAATGTAAAAATAAAATAAAATAAAATAAAATAAAATAAAATAAAATAAAATAAAATAAAATAAAATAAAATAAAATAAAATAAAATAAAATAAAATAAAATAAAATAAAATAAAATAAAATAAAATAAAATAAAATAAAATAAAATAAAATAAAATAAAATAAAATAAAATAAAATAAAATAAAATAGGAGAGCTGAGGGCCCGGACAGAGCTACCAAAGTTCTGCCGGTCCTGTAAGATGGAGCTTTTCCGCCAGGTCTTTGGTTGAGGACAGATCTCTTAAGATCACTGCCCCCCCTCAGGCCACATTATGTCATCAGACAACCCTTTTTGATGACTTTGGGGTTGACACAAGTGTTTTTCTGCCATCTGAGATTTTTGGTTTTAAAGTTGAGATTTTATGGGGTTTTATTTGTAATCCACCGTGAATCTAAGGAGGAAGGTGGATTAGAAATCTAATAAATAATAATAATGATAAATAAGAAGAAGATGATGAAGAAGAATTCTGGTTTGTGAAACAGAACCCTCCTGTCATGATCATTATTGAAAATGGAGGTCAGTAGTTCTGCTTCTGAATAGTAATTTGTGATTTCAGATTATGGATCTCTCAAGGCCAAACTACCAAACTAGACAAGTGCATTTTTAAAGAGCTGAGTCAGGGTCCCCCACAGCTACACAGTAGCTTCAGATAATTCCTATTTAAAAACAAATGAGAGAGCCAAAATGGGCCTCAAACACCTGGGGGGGGCTCCCTCCCCGCCATCCTCCAAGCCAGAATAGCGCTGCAGGAGTAATATACATCCCCATTTTTTGCTGTTCTGCACAGAATATTCTGTATACATGGACCAGCAAAAACAGGAAAATAACTCCCCACTATTATTATTATTATTATTATTATTATTATTATTATTATTATTATTATTATTATTATTATTTAATTTTTAGACCGCCCTTCTCCCAATAGGTCTCAGGGCGGTTTACAACATAAATAGTTAAAACACAATAAAATCCCCATAAAAACCCCAATTAAAAGTTACATATAGCGGCAGTGGTCACAATTCTGATCTTAGTTCAGCCTGGTGGAGAGAATAATGTTCAGAAGAGGGTGGCACCAATACGATAGATCTAACCATGATCTCGATGTTAGAGATCTCAATATTGGAGGGGATCCTCTAATGGATTGGTGGGAGAGCTGCCCTGGCCTCAACCATATGCCTGGTGGAAGAGCTCCGTCTTACAGGTCCTGCGGAAAGCTGGTAGATCCTGCAGGGCCCTTAGCTCTTCTGGGAGCTCATTCCACCAGGTTGGGGCCAGGACTGAAAAGGCCCTGGCCCGGGTCGAGGCCAGGCGAACATCCCGTGGGCCCAGGACAACCAGTAAATTCATACCCGCAGAGCGGAGTGCCCTGCGGGGGGCATAAGCAACCAAGCGGTCCCGCATTTAGACGGGACCCAGGCCGCGTATAGCCTTAAAGGTCAATACCAATACCTTGAATCTGATTTGGAAACAGACTGGTAACCAGTGCAGATGACGAAGCACCGGCTGAATGTGGGCCCTCAAAGGTGTTCTAGTGAGGACCCTGGCAGCCGCATTTTGGACCAGCTGTAACTTCCGAGTCAAAGACAAGGGAAGGCCCGCGGAGAGCGAGTTACAGAAGTCTAATCTGGAAGTGACCGTTGCATGGATCACTGTGGTCAGGTGTTCCGAGGACAGATAGGGCGCTAGTAGCCAGGCTTGGCGAAGATGGAAAAATGCCGTCCGAGCTACATTGGTGACCTGAGCCTCCATAGAGAGGGAGGCATCAAATGTCACTCCCAAATTCCTGGCAACTGGTGCAGGTGTTAATTGCACCCCGTTCAGGCATGGGAGGCGCGCTTCCTGGTCCTGCCCTCTTCTGCCCAGCCACAGGACCTCCGTCTTGGAGGGGTTGAGTTTCAGGCGACTCTGCCTGAGCCATCCAGCTACCGCTTCCAAACAGCTGGCAAATGTATCCGGGGTGGAGTCCAGCCGGCCGTCCATTAGGAAGTAGAGCTGGGTGTCATCCGCATATTGGTGGCAACCCAGCCCATAGCCCCGGACCAGCTGGGCTAGAGGGCGCATATAGATGTTAAAAAGTGTGGGAGAGAGTAGTGTTGCTTCGGTATGGAAAACAACTGGGCCAGAGAGGTAGGACTCCACATACCTGCACCCACACCCACAGTGGTGTTCTAACACTATTTGGGTTCTGCTTTATTTTTAATAGCCAACCCATGCAGCTGCTGTGCAGCTGCGGGGAACCAGAGAATCTGGACCGAACTCTTCCAAAATTTTGCTCTGAGTGTCATGTCTGGTTTGGCCTCAACCCAAGAACATTATATAAGTGTAAACTGAGGCTTCTTTATACATTGCATAACCATAACCAGTTTTAAATAAAATGCTTTGTAATAAACTGTATAGAAAAGCTATTCTAGGAAGCTGCAGTTGCTTCTTGGATCAGTAAGTATCCAAGTAATCCATGACTGATCAGAAAAGAATGGCAAAACTTTGCTATTCACATCTCTCTCTCCAGTGTTCGTAGAGTAAACAGGAGGGAACAAGCTCTCACCAAAGCGCAGCATTGCAATATTGGGAGGGGAGGGGGGCTGAGCCAAAAGTGATGAATCATTCGTAATTTTCAGGTTCTGATGAGTCAAGGAAAGGACAAAGAGGGCAACACTGTGAAATAAAGGGCGGAGAAGAGAGATGGTAGCCGCAAGCAAAAATGGAAAAAAAATAAAACGACAGTGTATATACACAGTCCTACTTAGGAGAACAGTGGGAGGCCAAGGATTAATACTATATCTGTTTTATCTGGCCACAGCGCGGTATTAAAAAAAATTTGAATTTGAATACTATAGTTGGAATGCTTTTATGTCAGGCTAAGACATTTCTCCAAGCCTTTGAACATTCGCTTAATAGCTGGCATATATTCCAAAATGCTGCAGTGTTCAGGTCATGCCATCTGGGAAGGATAGGGTTACGAATCTCTCTCACTGCCCCTCCCTCTGCAAGGAGAAAAGGCATTTAACAGTTTTGTGTAACGTTAGTAAAGGAGGAAAAAAGATACTCTTTTCTGCAGTTCAGAGGCAAGAAGCAGCATTAGTGGGCTACCAGTGAATACTGTCACTTCAGTGGGACTGATGCTGCTAGAAAGATCATTACTGCCTGGACAGTAGTCAAGCTGTATAATACAGTAAGTGGGAACTGATCCTGTAAAATATTTGATTTGGAAACTGCTTTTTCTCTGGAAAGTCAAAAAGACCTCACAATGCAGCTGGCTTGATCTTATTTGGTTTTGGGCTTCGCATTCTGTAATCTGTTCAGAATTGTGATTGGCTTGCAAGAGAAAGGAATCTTATTAAAATTACAGAAATCATACACCAAGTGATAAATTATATTAGAAAGATAGATGTGGTTACTTTGCTCATTTATTCTTCAGGAAAATTAATGGGTGAGTTTTGCATAGATAGAAAGGACTCTATGATTTTTAATAGTGCACAGAAGGAAGCTAAGTAATCCAAACAGGATTGAGAAAAATATGCCCTACTGAAATTCTGTGTTGCCCTGCCGGTCCCCAGCCTCAAAAAGGTTGGGGACCACTGGTCTACACCAGTGGTCCCCAACCCCCGGTCCAGGGACCAGGACCGGTCCGTTAATAATTTGGTACCGGGCGGCGGCTCCTCCTCGTCCTCCTCCCCGGCTGCTGCCTCGGGAAAAGACTACCCTCCCAGGTCTCAGTAAAATTGTCAACTGTTGACCAGTCCCCGGTGATAAAAAACTTGGGGACCATTGGTCTACACCATGATTTTCGGCATAGTAAAGACCAGATATTTGCTTTGTTTGCCCCAGGCTGTAACACTATTCACAGAGAATGCAGAAAGTATGAAAATGTGTATTTAAGAAGAAAAACCAAAATACAAATATAAAAGAAGTATATCTTACACACATATCAATCAAATATCAGTGAGCAATGAAATAAGCTACCTGACCATTCATTCATTCTCATTAATTTTCAGACAGCCACACCCTGTCAGAACTGGTGATAAGTTTTAATGTGGTTGCAGTATAGAATCATAGAGCTGGAAGGGACCTCATGGGTCATCTAGTCCAACCCTCCTGCACTATGCAGGACGCTCACAACCCTATCGCTCATCTACTGCAACCTGCCACCCCCTTGAGCCTTCACTGAATCAGCCTCTCCGTCAGATGGGCATCCAGCCTCTGTTTAAAAATTTCCAAAGTAGATGATGTGAAAGTACTTGCAATCTTCGTAACTTTATTGTTCCATAACAAATAAGATATAATTAGAAAAGTAGTCCAGGCTACGATATACTTTACAGAACAGGGCAGTAAAGGAAACATCTGAAATTCCTCATCATCTCTGAAGACAACTGACACAAGTCATTATTTTTAACTGCGTATTTCTAATATGTTAGAAAGTATTGCAGGCCATAAAATAGTAACTTTCTAATTTATGCGTTTCTTTAAAATGCCTCAGGGGCAACAAGAAGACTGAATTGCTGTCATGTCTTGTGGTACGGAAGTGTTATCGAATTTAGATTTAATTAATGCCCTTGTCTGCAAACAGGTCCTTGGATTTCAATTCTACTTGTGAAAAGCCACTTTGGGAGATTAGCATATTAATCTTTCAGACCTAGGAGTTTCTAAGGGAACTGATGTTAGGAATATTGATCCCAATAAGGGAGAAATGGCAGCATGTTTAGATGCTTGGGCTGGATTTCTATGCCTGTTGGGGTCTATGCACTTCCCCAGACAGCACAGCTTTCTCAGCCATCAGTTCCTCCACTTTCTTAGGTCTAAGCTCTACAGCCGGGGTAGTCAAACTGCGGCCCTCCAGATGTTCATGGACTACAATTCCCATGAGAACCCTGCCAGCGAAAGCTGGCAGGGGCTCATGGGAATTGTAGTCCATGGACATCTGGAGGGCCATAGTTTGACTACCCCTGCTCTACAGGCTAAGGTGGCTGAGGAGGAACTTATGTGGGGCTTTTTTCCCTACCTTTTCCTCAAGATAAACTCAGATAGGTGGTCTGCCACCACCAGAAGAATCATTTGGACCTGGGTCAGGACCCGTCACAAAGTGACTCTGGTCAACCTGTGAAGTGGTCATGAACACGTGTGTGTTTGCTTGACTTTCAAAGGTTGAAGGTCTGTAATAAGGTAAAAATTATATAACATTTATTGTGCACAATTTAAAAACCTTTAGGAAATGCTGTTGCTGCCCTCGACACATGGCAGCCATTGCTGGGTGTAGGGCGAGGCAGAAAAAGAACCCAGCAGCACCTGAAATGGGAGCGCATGATTGGTGCACTCCCATGAGTGCAAGCTGGGTGCTGCAAAGGGGGGTGGCAGATTTAAAGGGACGCCAGCCAACCATGCTGTCTCTTTGCTGCCCGCCACCTGCTGCTTCCCACCCTCCCACCCCTTTAGTGGGCTTTGTTGTAGTGTGCTAGTCCTGTTCCATGTTATATTGTCACAGCCAGGCAGTTGGTAAGGGGGCACAGCCAGGCAGTTGGCAAGGGATCCTTTGGGGGCACGACCTGTGCCTGTGTGCCAGGTTTTGCCAGATTTGGGATCTTCCTTAAGAAGCGGCTTATGTGATAAAGGGGGGGGGGTGATCCCCCAGTAGGTGATTGCCGACATTACTCTATTGGAGCCAGAAGAGCTCCAATAGAGGTTGACACCCATGAGACATTTCTTGGCTCACCTTCCCGTGGTCCAGCAAGCCTGGTGGTTAGGGGAGCATGGGCAGGCCTGATGATGGTTCACTCCCCAAGTGGGGCTGTGGTCTGCTGGCTGTAGCAATGGAAGGTGGTTGGTGGGATCTGCCCCCATTGGTGAGAAGTGTGCCTACGCTCATCAAAAATTGCCAATAAAGCTGTGGCCCTGTTTATGCTAAAATCCTAGTACTGTTGTCGAGTGTTCTTGAAGTTCCAGAACTGCCCTCCTACCTACCGATAAAAAACATAGGTGACTGCAAAACAATGTACTATGCACTAATAAGACAACACACCATTGAAATGTTGACAGCCTCTGGAAGGCCTCTTATGCCCGGCAGCAGCTACTGCATGCTTCTGCTGTGCTGTTCCCCGTGTATGCACGGGGGCAGGGCATGCTGGGCTGCCCTGGTGGAGGGGGGAGAGGTCTGGATGGCCCGGGGAGGACCAGGCCCCCTCCACAAGCCCAGGTGGGGGCAGGGGGTGCCCTTGCCAGCTCTGGGGTTCTGGGGCTCTGCGGAGCCCGCAAGGGCACACGGTGTCCCTACAGGGAAACCATAGGGTCAGGGCTGGGCGGGCTGACAGGCCTGGGCACTGGCGATTACGCACAGCGCCGGCCCGCTGCAGCCCCAGCTTACCCAGGAAGCTCCAGAAGATCCCGTGTTCGCGGAACGAAGGCCTTCCGTAGCCCTGGGCTGGGAGGCGCCTGCACTGGCGGCAGCGGCAAGCGTTATCGAATTATTTTAACCGAAGCGCTGCTGCTGCCAGTGCGGGCATTATGGCCCATGCATAATGGGCCGAAGAGAGCTAATGACTGATAAATAGACATCTTCATTCATTAAGTGCCTCTGATACTTTACAGCTCTTTTTATTGGCTGCTATACATATACGTAATGAACCAGACCTTTTAGGATGGCCCTATAAGGGTCGAAATGCATCGGTCTGTTGGTTTATATAGTGCATAGCACATTGTTTTGCAATAGCCTATGTGCTGTATATATGTTTTAATTCCTAAAAGTTTTTAAATTGTGCACAATAAAAGTTATATAATTTTAACGTTAATACAGACATTCAACCTTTGAAGGTCCTAACTGTCACCAGTTGGATTTTTATGGTTTCAGGGCTTCCCCCCCCCCTTGTGTTTTAAACTCTAAATTCCCCCTCCTTCCATTTGCATGTCACACCAATGCAATTCAGCACCAACTGCCAAAGATGCATGTAGCCAAGCCAGCCTCATGGGTGAGTCCTTTCCCAAGAGGCTCAGTTCCAAAGCCCCATTGACTAAAGTTTTAAAAAGTTTTAACAATCTATGCATAGGTTCTATTTGCCAACAAGCTAAAGCAGAATATAGTTGCTGGCTAATCAGGATTGATATGCTGGAGACAGCACACGTAATAATTGGATCCCAGCACAGAGCTGCACTCCAGACTGTCCTATTTATGGACTCTGGTCTGGGAATTGTGCCAAACAGAACTTGGCCTACAGGCAAACAAAATTCCCACCAAGGCAGAATTACTTGGTCTGCCCATACATTTCATACATATGCACATAATGTTTTCCTTGTTCTGACCGAGTGTAATAACATAGGATTGGCATTTGATATTAAAGGAGATATTTAAGAGCCACACTGCTGAGGAACCAATCTCACAAATATAATCCCACATCTTACTTTAAGACAATAAATTGCCTATCATTCACCCAGGGTATTTTCCCTTTGTAATTGTCATCTTCAGGTGTTAACCTCACCCAGGGTGCTGTAGACATGAGTCCTTCATTTGATTTAAAATTATATAGCAAATACTCACACTCTATTAACTCTCTCCTGATACAATCTTCCCTGTTAAATGTATCATCACCATTTTCTTGATTTCCAAATACTGAAAATTCAAGACAGAACAGCTTTGGATCTCTATATCATTATATGAGAGAAAAACCTATTCTCACCCATCAGGTCATAAATTCTTGTTAAGCTAGTTTTATTGCATGTACTAAAGTCACCCACCGTGCTCCCTAGTGAAAATACCTTAAAATAAATTAGAAAAGGAATTAAGCAATGGTGTAGCTTCCAGCTCTCTGTGTCTTTCCCATCTACTTGCCACACCAGCTTTATAACACAGATTATTTATTAATTCGCCAAGCTCTAGTTTCCTTCCCTACCACAACTTATTTATTAAATCGCATATTTATACCATGTTCAAACAACCCTAAATATTGTTGCCCTTTTACCACCATTGATCTATACCAAAAAGCTGACCACATAATCTGCCACAAAATCACTTTCTTTCCATTCTAACTACATGTTGATATTCCTGAAAGTTTATACTGGCTTTTTGTCCATTTCTGGATCCACCATTAATTCATCATCCTTACTTTTAAAACACTCCATGGCCTTTCCCTTCTTTATCTTTCCACGTTTACTGTTCTCCCTCTACCACTTTGATTCCCCTACCTCTATCACTCACAGTAATCCAGGGGTCTCTTGATCCCTCCAAGGAGTCTTTCCTTTCCCTTTACTGTCCAATGTGACTGGGACTGTCTCCAAGAACACCTAGAATGTTTCCAGAATGAGTCCATATCCTTTCCAGAAAATATAATGCATGAGCAGTTGCAGCAAAGGATTACATCTTTGTTCATCATATAAAGAAATAGATACATAGAATGCTTGATTGATTATTTAAAACATATCTATGCCAGATTTCCATGCAAATTTGGTGCCCAAGCCAACTCTCACACTTCCTCTCAAAATGTACTTTTTACATGAAGCTTTTGGAATAATCCCTAGTAACTTTTTTCTACTAAAACTAAGTACATATAATGGACATATAATCTCCCCCTGTTTATTTCCACTTCCTAGGCTTCCCTCAGGTAACATTTTAACCATAAGGATTTCTTGTGGGCTATAAATTGCCATGCACATTGGTGATGAAATATAAATCAATTTCAATTGGTGTTGTACTCAACATGGCTTCATATGCAGGGTGAGACAGCAGGAGAACAGGTAGGAGGGTGGCAAAATGATGGGAGGCCAATGAGGAATAGGCCAAAACAATGGGAAAGGGAGCAGGAAAATAGAGTTGGGGACAGTTGTGCAAAATTCCCCCCCTACTTACAGGAGTTTTAATTTGGTCCCTGCTGAGGAAGGAGTGGGAGACCGGACCAAAGGTAGAGGAGAAAGTGAGTGGGGGAAGGGAGGATGGCATCCCTCACATGAATTTCTCAGTTCCCCACTTGTAATTTACATGGTTTTGTCTTATGTGTTCATTCATTCAAAATCGTTATTTCCATACCTAGTTATCCGATTCTTGGCATCTTATAATTTCATATAAATTAGTCAACATTTACTGAGTGTATTAATTTTAACTTCTAATATTGTCAGTACGGATAAGAAAATAACAGAGGCAGAACATTCATTTTTACAATAGCAATTCTCACCATTCTAAGATACTAAGATACTAGACCGCTGAATCAGATCTTGTTCAATATTGACTGTTCAATATTGTTAAGAATAAGGGGTTGTTGTTTTTTTTACTGATTTCACACCATAATGTCAAATGTTACTATCTTTCCATTTAGATTAACAAACCTTTGAACTCTTTAACAATATTAAAGTCATATGAATGTGATAAAGCCTTAATTTCACTGGGAATTCTCAGCATTGATATAGATCTGAAAAAAGGGACTTAATAAAGTTTAATGCCAGCTAGGTTTCATCTACTGTCTACTGCATCAGAGTTAACTGTCTACTCTACACAATGCATGATGTATGTGCTTTTCTACTTAACCGGCTAACAGGAAAAAAGGATGGGCAAAGAGAAAGAAAGGTTAAACTTCCTCTCCCTGTCTTGCATGGCTCTAATACGAATGGGACTGCACAATCCTGTAATTGGCATTTTATAGATGAACAGAAATCCCAAACCTTCATTTTTATTTTGCCTTTAGGAGAGAGTCCCCCTGAGTTCACTGAGGCTCACTTGAAGATGTGGAATTAAAACAGACCCAGTCTACCTAATACTTTTATGTGTTATCATCATTAATTGTATCAGATGCACCTCTTTACTTCAGTTAACAAAAAATAATATATTTAATTTAAAGTTTTGGGTTTTTTAAGGAGCCTCTTGTGGCGCAGAGTGGTAAGGCAGCCGTCTGAAAGCTTTGCCCATGAGGCTGGGAGTTCAAACCCAGCAGCCGGCTCAAGGTTGACTCAGCCTTCCATCCTTCCGAGGTCGGTAAAATGAGTACCCAGCTTGCTGGGGGGTAAACGGTAATGACTGGGGAAGGCACTGGCAAACGACCCCGTATTGAGTCTGCCATGAAAACGCTAGAGGGCGTCACCCCAAGGGTCAGACATGACTCGGTGCTTGCACAGGGGATACCTTTACCTTTACCTAAAATTATACATTCTTAATTACCCTACAGAATTAGACCTTGTACAAGTTTCTAGATCTTGGGTTGAATCCTAGGATCTCTCACTACTTTAAGACTCTAAATTTTTCATACTACCAGCAACCCTAGGAAAGTCTATTTCAGAGAGGTCACAGAACCAACATGGTCTAATAATAACCATGTGGGCCAACAGACTGCAATTGGGAAGGGAAAGGGGGACAATCATCTGTTTCTTTCAACAGAAGACTTCCAGTGATCGAAGAGGAAAACAGGAGTAATACCACCTCATTCCATTCTTTAATCCAATCCACTGAGTAGTGTGGCTATTACTCCACACAGGTTTCACAACCCCAGGAAATATACAGAAGTCGAAAATAAATGCTGGGAGGAAAGGAAGAGAAAGCAAGGAAGGCCTTCAGTCCTTGCACTGGATCAAACCCTTTGGTTATCTTTATGGTACATTGCACCAATGTGGATTTTAGTAGATAGCGGTGGACTTGTATCCCTTCCTATCTTCTTGAGTTAAAATTCTGCCCTTGATAACTTGCAAGAAAACAGGGTTTGCAGCTCCAGTTAGCTTTCCTTTTTTGAAGGTTGTCTTGCTTTCTGAACATAAGAAAAACAAGGTAGTGGAACCATAAGCTTCTTGACATAGTCCAGTTGGTACAAACTGGAATAACATACATTAAATGAATGAGGGGAAGAAAATAGAATTGCCTCTTTTTGAAGTAAAAACAGTAGAAACTTATTAAGTACAGCTCCCTTTTGTCTTTCCTTTGATGCATATCCATCTGTTTTTCTCAGTAATTTCTGCCATACTACATTAGCAAAGCATGGAAATTGTTCCTGAATAAAAATAAGAATCCGAGTTCCTTATCTCTGCCTGGGTGGCAATACAATTATACCATCAGCAATAGACACTCGCTCCATAAATTTCATTTTGATCCTTGCTCGTATTACGGTGTTCAGAGTAAGACATGAACATATAGAACAGTGGTTCTCAACCTTCCTGATACCGCGATCCTTTAATACAGATCCTCATGTTGTGGTAACCCCCAAACATAAAATTACGCAAGTGTTCTTTCTAGGAAATTAAACTGAAATTAACCAATGGCATGAACATCCATCATGATTGTATATAAATAGGTGGCCTTCAGGAGGAGTGGCAACAGTGGTGGCACCCCCTCCCCTCCGGCCAACCTGCTCACCCTACCACGACCCCTTGTGAAAGGGTCGTTCGACCCCCAAAGGGGTCCCAACCCCCAGATTGAGAACCACTGATATAGAAGGATCATGAAGAACACGGGACAAGTGCTTCTTTCATATATTGACTTCAAAGGAGAATGAAGACATGGTGGAACTAGTAGTTTAGATGGTTCAGTGAAATGCAGTTAAATGTCATTGCTCTGCTTCATGAAAGGGCTGGAATATGCTGATACCCGCTAAACCACATATTTTCTTCATGCTCCAGAGCACAGGATGCATGATGATGATGCAATGTGGCCCTAGTCATAAAAATCCTTCTAGGTCGAGTTTCATTGCACTTGATAGTGACTGCAGAGAGGTAAGTACTCTCATTTTAATTTAACCATGTTGGGGGAGAGAGGGCAGGGGTTGATGGAGCGGCGATTGCCTTCCCCAGCCCAGCAGAGTAGACTGTTGGGGCATTTCTGATGTTTTTGGGGGGGGCAGGGGGCTATAGAGCATGATGTTACATTCAATGGGAGTGTCTAAGACTGCTTATGCACTGGAGGTTTCATGCCGGGCTGCAGACGGGAGCTTTAGTCATGGCAGGTTGTCCCACCTCTTCCTGCACCCATACAGGGGAGCATTTGGCCTGGTGCGCCTCATCTGCCCCCGATTCGTGCTCCTGCATGGAGACTTCTAGGGCTGTGGCAGGGAGGTATGACCTACTGATATCACTTTGGTGGTTTCTCGAAGCCTGGAGAATGTTTCAGGGGGTTCTCAACAGTAAAAGGGTTGAGAGAGGCTGCACTAGAGATACCAGAAACTGAAGTTTATGCATGTCAAGTGGATGGCTCTACTGCTGAGCCACAGCCTCCCTCCCCCCCCCCCAATTTATAGCCAACAGATTAATGCCACTACTCAGAATACTGGGTCCTCAAAACTGCCATATATTATCACATGCTGAGTTCACACATGCTAAATAAGGCACTTTCATTCCATTTTCAATGCACATTACAACTGGATTTTACTGTGTGTAAAGGCAAAAACCCCTTGCAAACAATTGCTAAATTGCATTGAAAGTGGACTGAGAGTGCTTAATTCAGCATGTACGAAAGCACCTACAGTGTAACTCCCCCCCATTTTCATGCCCACACCCCTGTAGCTGTGGGTTAAACTTCAGATAGCTTACCGACTGCTCTGGGTAGGGTAGCATTCTCCCAAAGTATAAGGCCCACAGTTACTTCTATTTCAAACCTTTATGTTTGGATGGCCACGTGAAATCCATGGTGCTACCTTTTGGATTTATTGCAGTGGCCTGAAATGCCACCTCATATTGATAGGAACACAGCACAGTCAGATTATTACACCTTTACTGAAAGATCTTCACTGCCCTTCTGTTTATTTTTTGGCTACAATGCAGAGTGCTGGTTATGACTTTTCAATCAACTAAGACTATATGAAGAATTGTCTCTTCCTATATGCCTGGCCATTAGGATCTTCAAATACCCTTCTCTAGTATATCCCTCTCCACACTCACACCCACCCCTACAGACTAAGGCAGACACAGTGACCAAGATACAGAATTTTTAATGGAGATGCTGATTACTTGTGCTTAAGCATCATAAAGGGGTTTTGAAACATTTCATCCTGCTTTGCATTCACATGTAATTAATTACCCCATAAGGATATTACCTGCTGTAGTTTTGATCTACTGCTTTGTATCTTAAATTTCTTCCTTTAATGTTATAGTGACATTATTGCTTTAATCTGCTACCTCAATCTGCTGTTTTTTATGTTTAAAATGTTTGTTATTTCATTATCTTAATTTATCGAGGATGCAGTCTATTTCATTTGCTCATGAAACCTGCTTTTAACATTCGGGGAAAGTGGATAATTCATATTTTAACAAATACAAGTTATTTGACTGTAAAGTATTTAGCAAATACTAACAGAAGCAAAAGAGTTTTGTCAGTGTTACACAATAATGGGGTAAGTGTCTTATTAGGATGTACATTAACACTGATCACTACTTTAATACCTCATTTTCGAAAGCATATGCATAATTTTATTCAAGCAACCTGAGGCAAACTAACTACTAGAGTAAAACTATATACATTCTGCTCTCTTTCTTTGTTATTCCTATCAGCACAATAGCTGAACATCTATTATATGCATGGCTGCTGATCTACTGGTTGGCACTTCATGATGTTTATGATTTTTACTGATTTTTAATGTACTAATCGGATTTGTAGGCCACCCCTTTCTTGCCAGTAGATCCTAAAATATTTAAATGGGACTTTAAAAAAATCTGTTTCAGTGTATTCTTAAATATGCACAAATATGTCAAAGACTACAGTATTTTCTAAGAGCCTCTTCTGGCGCAGAGTGGTAAGGCAGCCGTCTGAAAGCTTTGCCCATGAGGCTGGGAGTTCAATCCCAGCAGCCGGCTCAAGGTTGACTCAGCCTTCCATCCTTCCGAGGTCGGTAAAATGAGTACCCAGCTTGCTGGGGGGTAAACGGTCATGACTGGGGAAGGCACTGGCAAACCACCCCGTATTGAGTCTGCCAAGAAAACGCTGGAGGGCATCACCCCATGACTCGGTGCTTGCACAGGGGATACCTTTACCTTTACCTTTACAGTATATTCTGCAGAAACTGAATTAAAAGCCTTCTATAATGTAAAAAATAACCATGAATTTCTGGCCAAATACTGTTGCAATACCACAGGCCATGTGTTATATTTAATAATGTATATTATCCACTAGATCAGTGCTCATTAACCCAATCACATGACTGGAACTAAAGGTGATTCAAAAAAGCAGATGTTTCCATTATAGGAGGAAACTTGCCTTGGAAGCTCCTTCTAATATTTTGTTATTGGACCCATGCCACCCAATGACAGCCATTTTGAAACTGGTCTGCTCCTATGTCAGCCATTTGTTAGTGGCACTCACCATGTGTTCTCAAAATTTCAGAAGTGCTCAATGGGGACCCTAGGGGGAAGTGACCATGTCCTCATAGAATTCCTTTTGAGATGGGGAGCCAAGGAAGCTTGTAGCCAGATGCGGATATTGGATTTTCGTAGGGCAAACTTTAATAAACTCAGAGACATGATGAGTGCCATACCATGGACGAGAATGCTGGAAGGGAAGGGAGCATGTGAAGGGTGAGCGCTACTCAAACAAGAGCTATTGCACACTCAATCAATGACTATCCCAGAAAGACAAAAACACTGCAGGAGCTCTAAGAAGCCTATTTGGATGAACAGAGAACTTCAAGAGGAACTAAGAAAGAAAAGGAAAATGTTCAGGAAATGGAGGGAAGGGCAGAGCTCTAAAGAAGAGTACCTACAGGTTACTAGGCACTGTAGATCAATCATCAGAAAGGCCAAAGCTGAGAGTGAGCTAAGATTGGCCAGGGAAGCCCATTGTAACAAGAAAAGATTTTTCAGTTATGTGAGGATCAAACATAAAGTAAAGGAGGCAATAGGCCCACTGTTGGGTGCGGATGGACAAACTCTAACGGAAGATGCAGAGAAAGCAGAAAGGCTTAGTGCCTATTTTACATCTGTTTTTTCCCACAGGTCAAAGTGTTTAGGCACATCTAGAGATGGCCATAGCCAAAGGATAGTGTCTAGGTGGCAGGTTAACGTGGATAGAGAGGTTGTCGAGAGGCATTTAGCTGCACTGGATGAGTTCAAATCCCCTGGTCCGGATGAAATGCACCCGAGAGTGCTCCAAGAACTTTCCAGAGAACTTGCACAGCCCTTGTCCATCATCTTCGGGACCTCTTTAAGGACTGGAGATGTCCAGGAGGACTGGAAGAGAGCAAACGTTATTCCAATCTTCAAAAAAGGGAGGAAGAATGATCCGGGAAACTACAGACCAGTGAGTCTGACCTCTGTTGTGGGGAAGATAATGGAGCAGATATTAAAGGGAGCGATCTGAAAACATCTGGAGGACAATTTGGTGATCCAAGGAAGTCAGCATGGATTTGTCTCCAACAGGCCCTGATGGATAAGTTGAAGGACTGCAATCTGGATTTTCAGAGAGTTGTTGTCAATGGTGTTTCATCAGACTGGAGGGAGGTGAGTAACGGGGTACCTCAGGGCTCGGTGCTCGGCCCGGTACTTTTTAACATATTTATTAATGATCTAGATGAGGGGGTGGAGGGACTACTCATCAAGTTTGCAGATGACACCAAATTGGGAGGACTGGCAAATACTCCGGAAGATAGAGACAGAGTTCAACAAGATCTGAACACAATGGAAAAATGGGCAAATGAGAACAAGATGCAATTTAATAAAGATAAATGTAAAGTTCTGCATCTGGGTCAGAAAAATGAAAAGCATGCCTACTGGATGGCGGATACGCTTCTAGGTAACACTGTGTGTGAACGAGACCTTAGGGTACTTGTGGATTGTAAACTAAACATGAGCAGGCAGTGTGATGCAGCGGTAAAAAAGGCAAATGCCATTTTGGGCTGTATCAACAGGGGCATCACATCATAATCACAAGATGTCATAGTCCCATTGTATACGGCACTGGTCAGACCCCACCTCGAGTACTGTGTGCAGTTCTGGAGGCCTCACTTCAAGAAGGACGTAGATAAAATTGAAAGGGTACAGAGGAGAGCGACAAAGATGATCTGGGGTCAAGGGACCAAGCCCTATGAAGATAGGTTGAGGGACTTGGGAATGTTCAGCCTGGATAAAAGGAGGTTGAGAGGGGACATGATAGCCCTCTTTAAGTATTTGAAAGGTTGTCACTTGGAGGAGGGCAGGATGTTGTTTCTGTTGGCTGCAGAGGAGAGGACACGCAGTAATGGGTTTAAACTTCAAGTACAACGATATAGGCTAGATATCAGGAAAAAAATTTTCACAGTCAGAGTAGTTCAGCAGTGGAATAGGCTGCCTAAGGAGGTGGTGAGCTCCCCCTCACTGGCAGTCTTCAAGCAAAGGTTGGATACACACTTTTCTTGGATGCTTTAGGATGCTTAGGGCTGATCCTGCGTTGAGCAGGGGGTTGGACTAGATGGCCTGTATGGCCCCTTCCAACTCTATGATTCTATGATTCTTCTATGATTCTATGATAAGGTTGAGCACTAGACCCAGAGGCTGGTAAGTATTCAGAGGCATTAGGGTCCAGGAATACTTTCCCATATAACACTGGAATAACATGTTGCACATACTTTGATTAACTTCCTCTAATGTTACCAGAACTGTGTAGGAAACATCCACCTAGAAGCAACCAAGCTATTCAGCTCATTGCCCTGCTTGGGATCTTGCAAGTGATGCTGATAAAGGCTGCAGGAAGATTCATGGGGCACAGTCATCAATGTTCAACTTCCACTTGAATTCTTGATATAAATCCTCTCAAAGTGGCCTCTGCCTCTTCCAGCTCATCACAACTGGTCGAGATCTCAGGAGTAGAGTGTACAATTTTCAGTTTTTGGTCTTGTGAAATTTGGCCAAAAACAAGTCTGTACAATGTTACCTTTCATATCTACAAATAAACTCCTAATTGCTTAATCTGCCTAAGAAACTAACACGGTGGCACTTCATTATTTTCCCCTTATGATTCATTTTGTTGACAAACACATACCCCAATACTATTAGTTGCACCTATTTGGAATTTATCAGAGACAGCAAACATAAATCCAATTATGCATGCCATGGGCTTATTACATGGGACAAAAATGAAAACTCAAGGTGTATAACACAACTGTAATATTCTTATAACCGCATATTACATACACCTGCTTCTTCTATCATAGTAGTTCTTGTAATTGTATCTGTTCAAAATGAAGTCTAAGCAAAGAACCCAGAAGCACTGTCCAAAACATAATATTCTTGACAATATAGGACAAAACTAGTTTATTTCATGCAAAAGACAAGTCGCTATCCTAAATTAGGGTGGGATTTTGCGAGGGAGTGAGGCATAGCAAAAGAAAAAAAAAACTTGTGCAACTTAGCATGACATCCCGTGCAAACCTTTCCAAGGTCATCCTTTGTTGCATAATTACTCCAGAGCTGTAAGACCTCAAAATGGACAAAACCATGCAAGGGAAAAACCAGCCTGATTTTTTGGCAGGCACTGGCAGTGTAAACACTAATGGAATAATCTCAGTCAGCAACAAGGCTGCCCCTGAGGTCAACTACTCTGTAGTTATAGGTTACGGAACAATTTAGATGTTAAAATCTTTGTGCCTACAAAAAGCCTTCGATTTGATGAAACACTTCCTGCAAAACTTGCCGAAGGATTTGAGTTCTGGAGTTGACTTATTCCCATCTCAACAGCACCTTATCTTTACTAGGAGAAGTTCACCAAGGAAATGTATTCAAGGAGGTTGTTGGCATTATTCTTAATCCATTTTCTGAGCTCTTGACTGCCCAGACACAATTCTAATCAAACATCACCCTGCTTGGGATCTTGCATGTGATGCTGATAAAGGCTGCAGGAAGACTCATGGGGCACAGTCATCAATGTTCAACTTCCACTTGAATTCTTGATATAAATCCTCTTAAAGTGGCCTCTGCCTCTTCCAGCTCATCATTTCTAGTAGTCCAGCACAATAATGGCCAAATACATAGCACTTGTTTGAATGCAGAAGATCCCAGGTTCAATCCATAGTGCCTCCAGTTTAAGGGAGCAGGGTGTTGGGTAAGACCTGTCCAAGACCCTGTTGCCAGTCCGAGCAGAAAACATTGAGCCAACTGAACTAGTAGTCTGATTCAAACAAGGCATCTTCCTATGTATATATTAGAATTAGGATTTGTCATGTGGATCTTTCAAGTCTGGGCTTTTGGCCTTGGGGAAATTAATGAACAGGCAAACTGGGGAACAGAGGGAAGAAACATGAAGAATAAAAGATTGCAGCTCCAAGACTGGAATAGGGACTAGATGCAATGAAGAATGTGAGCAACAGAAGACGGAGAGTGAAGAATGATGATAAAAATAATTTTATATATGGCTCTTGGCCACAACATAAGTGATCTCTTCATTCTGGCCTCCCTGCCGTTAGCTTACTGATTTCTCACTCTTTCCAGACTCGCTGTCCATAGAAAGTTTGGGAAGCTTTATTACACTGCACGATTGTTGGAAGAGCTGATCATGGAAGTTTTGCTTTCTGCAATTTTTTACCTGCACAGGGGAAAAGGTTGCTTGATAAAACAGGAAGCAATTTGTTATTTAATCAATCATTCCAGCCATTATCTAGCAACACAGCCCAAAATTCTTCTTCAAAATGGCTTATTCCTATGAAACGTGTCACCAGAAGAAAAATGAAAACTCCTCTGTGATTTACCTTGAAGTACAGGAGCCCTGAGTGATTGAAGATTATACTTTGGCCAAGTTTACTAGTTTCTCATTCTAAATGCAAATAGACAGTGACTATTCTTCCAGCCACTGCAAGATAATGTATTTTTCTGAATACTTTTACTGATTTCCCAAACCTGAACTACATGAAACACTCCGTTGACTTAAATCGCTGTTTAAAACCTAATCTGAAATATTTAGATATGAAACACAATGAAGCCTACATACAGCTCCATTTGTTTTAAAGAGCATTTTACCCAAATGGCGTATGCTATTGCTGCCACGGTTGTCCTCCTCTACATAAAGAAGGAAGTTACTTAGATTCAACATGGGAGATGCAATTTCCTTTGTAAGTGCTGGGACATAATATCCCTAATCTGTATTTTTCACAAGGCTCTTAAATATCCTTGAACTCTGAGGCAGTGCAAGAAATTCATCATAGTAAAGCAGTTTGTTTCAGTCAACTATTGTTTTAGATGTGCAGGTATTTAGAAAGACAGATGGCTTCTGGTAGATCCATGCAGCCAGAGATCAATTTAAAAGAGTTTCCATTATCTAAAGCAGCCTTTTCAACCTTTTGGTTATGGAGGAGCCCCTGAAATAGTTTTTCAGGCTTTAAGGAGCTCTGGAAGTCATATCAACTGACCACACCTCTCTGCCATCCCCCCCAGAAGTTACCTGTCACCTGAAGTGACATCATGACCCATATTAACAAGCAGGCTCGATGGGGGGGTGGAGAGACAGGACACGGTTTGAGGCGAGAGTAGGCATGCAGGCTCCGCCCCCTTCCAGGTGCAGAAACCATGAGAGAACTTGTACACTGGATGGGGGAACAACAGAATAAGCTGAGTCCATTAAGGCAGGAGGGGAAATGCTGCAGACCTCCTCCATAGTTCCAATAGACCTCTTGGGGGGTCCACAGACCCTGGTTGGGAATCCCTGATCTAAACGTAAGATTTGATAAGCCCAAATCCAAAATTTAAGCTCATGTGAGTTCCCTATCTGGAGTTAAAGAAACGCATCACTCAACTCTACAGTTTCCTATGTTAAATGGGGTCAAGTTCCCATTTACTGGGCTGGATCTACCTGATGATAGATACTGATGGTTGCTGATTTTCCCAGTGTTCCAGCAGCTATTTCTGTCTCCAGAAAGTTAATTCGCAGGGTTTATTCCCATGCTTCTTGCATCAGCCAACCTCTACTGGTAGAAGAAGGAAAGAGCAATTTGACCCACTTCCCATCTAAACCCATGCATGTCTTAGTCCACATGGATCCCAAGACCTCAGGAACAAAGTTTCCTGGGGCCAGAAATGGCTAGTGAAATAAGGGGTAATCAGACAGGAGTATAGTCTATACTCCTACTGTGCCAGCAACAAACAGCCTACCCTACCACCTCATCTGTTCTTCATCTTTGTATGCAAGACTACTACAATTTACAACAGGCTCTCACATTTACACCACCACCATGCCCAAAACTGAACACAGTACTCCAAGTGATGGCAAACCAGAGCTGTTCCATCAGCTCCCCTGATCATGTCCAGATCACGGGAGGTGATGGTACCGCTGTACTCTGCTCTGGTTCGGCCTCACTTGGAGTACTGTGTTCAGTTTTGGGCACCCCCGTTGAAGAGGGATGTAGACAAACTGGAGCATGTCCAGAGGAAGACAACAAAGATGGTGACTGGTTTTGAGACCAAGATATATGAAGAAAGGTTGGGGGAGCTTGGTCTGTTTAGCCTGGAGAGGAGATGACTGAGAGGGGATTTGTTAACCATCTTCAAGTATTTAAAAGGCTGCCATATAGCGGATGGAGCAGAGTTGTTCTCCCTTGCCCCGGAGGGACGCACCAGAACCAATGGGATAAAATTAATTCAAAAGAAATTCTGTCTAAACATCAGGAAGAATTTCCTGACAGTTAGAGCGGTTTCTCAGTGGAACAAGCTTCCTCGGGAGGTGGTGGGTTCTCCATCTTTGGAAATTTTTAAACAGAGTTGAACAGCCATCTGACAGAGAGGCTGATTCGGTGAAGGCTCAAAGGGGTGACAGGTTACAGTATATGAGCGATAGTGTTGTGAGTGTACTGCACTTTGCGGGGAGTTGGACTAGATGACCCACTAGGTCCCTTCCAACTCTATTATTCTATGATTCTATGATACAAAGATGCTGATACCAATGCCAAATCATCTAATTTAGTGCTAGCAGTGACTTGGGGGAGAAGGTGGCAGGGGAAGAGAATCTTTTGAACAGAAGATGCCAAGAACTGAACCTGGGAATTTCTATATGCAAAAATATAGGGAGATTCCTATGTGAAATGGCTTTCTATAATATATTGTATATAATCCTCAATAAAGAAAACACTTCCAATTTTTGAAAGATTTCTTAAATTTCAGCCGAAACAACTTCCAGATTTTATTCACTTGCAAAACTTTCTTCAGTGACCAAGATTGTGAATAAAAACTCTAATCTGGTCAGGTAAAACCAGAGCCTCAACAGGCATCCTAAGAGCCTCTTCAGGCTTTTCTTTGGGGACATTCGGTGGTCTCCTAATACAGAGAATTTGCTTGGTAAGGTAAAAACTTCTCTGTTTGAGGACCATGCCTTCAAAGTGAAAATCTACTAGATGCTTCTGGTCCCAGAAGTGGTTTACAGTAAAACAAGGAAATTAAAGCTAATCAGAAAACTTAAAACAATTAACACAATTAAATGCCTTTAGAATGAGATGAGAAAAAGATCACTAAGAAACCTGACACACTGCCTGGCTTCAGCAGGCAACCCACAAATCACCACACACGACATTCTTGCTTCTATCAATCATGCATCTTACCTGCTTTTAAGGTGGCCCAGCAGTCATTTATATGGCATTTAATATGCTAGACTCAAGTCTGGTCTGGGCGTCTTGCAAAATGAAGTAGTAATAAGTACTGAGGTAATAATATGAGCTGTATAATTTCAGACTGTAGGTGCGGAGTAACCTTTTCTCCCAGTTCTTCCAGGTTTCCAAATCTTTGAAAGATGGGCAACAAACACACATGCAAAGAATTTAAGGCCTAAATATTATTATTTTCTTGTACGGAACTTGCATTCAAAGATGAATGAAAAATATAGCTTCTCCCCACCAGCCATCTGAAGGGGTACAATCCAGTCTGCCACCTTATTTTTCTGCATTGATGCAGGGAAAAAATAGACACCTATTTAGAGAAGAATTGGGCCATTTAAAACTATTGCACATCTTTTCAAATTCAAGGAAACCAGATTGTCTGGTCTTGCAGCATTTTAAAATGGCCAAATTCTTTTGTGAAATGGCATCAGCATCCATGAGTTAAACCCATGGATGCCTTAAAGTCTTGTCCGGCCTGCAGTTCTTATTGTAATAAATAATATTGTTGGAATATTCAAGGTCTATAGTATGCATGAAGAGATATGTATTTAGCACCATTAAAATAAGAACTTACTGATATTTTTCAAATAGTCTTCCCTCAAATGTCCTGATTGGCTTAATGGAAGACTTCCTGCATGCCTCCAGAACAGACTGGATGAATGCAGAACAGTAGTTAGACTGCTAATTGAGCCTCTTGTGGCGCAGAGTGGTAAGGCAGCCGTCTGACAGCTTTGCCCATGAGGCTGGGAGTTCAATCCCAGCAGCCGGCTCAAGGTTGACTCAGCCTTCCATCCTTCCGAGGTCGGTAAAATGAGTACCCAGATCGCTGGGGGGTAAACGGTAATGACTGGGGAAGGCACTGGCAAACCACCCCGTATTGAGTCTGCCAAGAAAACGCTAGAGGGCATCACCCCAAGGGTCAGACATGACTCGGTGCTTGCACAGGGGATACCTTTACCTTTAGTTAGACTGCTAAGACTCTCTTCTCTATTTACAAAGTTGTTTCGATTCTGAATAAAGCTATTTATTCTTTAAGCAGCCAGAGCTAGATACCTTTGCATTCTGAAACTCTGCCAACACATATTACATAAGAGTGCTGTCAGAACCCAAGTTTCTTATTTACAGCATTATCTACCATTATATCAACATCTCCACAAAAGCACAGGGATCAAGTGTAATGAGCAAAAAAAGAGGCTGACTTTTCACAGGCCCTTTAATATTTGCGTTTAAGGTGACCAGAGAGCCTCTTGTGGCGCAGGGTGGTAAGGCAGCAAAAATGCTGTCTGAAGCTGTCTGCCCATGAGGCTGGGAGTTCGATCCCAGCAGCCGGCTTAAGGTCGACTCAGCCTTCCATCTGTCTGAGGTTGGTAAAATGAGTACCCAGCTTGCTGGGGGGTAAACGGTAGTGACTGGGGAAGGCACTGGCAAACCAGCCCGTATTGAGTCTGCCATGAAAACGCTGGAGGGCGTCACCCCAAGGGTCAGACATGACCCGGTGCTTGCACAGGGGATACCTTTACCTTTACCTTAAAGGTGACCAGATTTCAACATTGGTAAAGCAGGACACCATTGATTGGGGGGGGTTCTTGATTAAAAATTTGGTCTATATGGAGCAACAAAAAGTTTCATAGACTGCATCAAACACATCAAACGCAAAAATAGTATTGTAATATATATATTTTTAATTTCAACATACGTACAATTTGCCAGGTGCCCCCAGATGTCCCTCCAAAAGTGGGACAATCTGGTCACCTTCATTTAGACCATTCTGTCAGAGGGGCATCCTCTTTACTGCAGCATGATCTTTATTGATATTAATTTCAATTGTATTTTTCTTTTACTGCTTTAAGCCCTCTGAGCCTACCTACGCATACGTCAAAATTAATGCACAAAAGAAGGAAAGTTGATATAAGCAAAAGTACTCTCAGCAGTTTGCAGGCCGACTACCAGCATAAGCAAGGAGGTCACTACTGACCTCTGCAGCCTCACTTGAAGCTAGCCTCATGTGTCTTGATAAAATTACCTAAATCAATATAGCACATGAGTGGTATTTCATAACAACTGGCAATCACTCCCAGGAAAACATCTCACTTTTTTAGGTCACAATGAATGATTTACTGAAGCCCTGTAATAACTGCCCTCTTTCTTGCACACATTTGGAAAAGGTGTGAATGCCGTACTTCAGTTCTTTGCCTATTCCTCAAAAGGATACTGCTTAAAGGCCAAGAATTCCTAGAATGCACCATCAAATCCCTAGATGTGCCTGTAATTGGAGGCCACTCTGCTTGCAGCTTCATTTTGTCTGCCGACAATCAACCCCAGATTCCTATATCATAGCTCCTTAGGCTATTTGTATTTGTTAATCAGAGGTGCTACGACTGAAGGAACCAGTGAGCCAAATACCAACCCAGTTTAGTTTTCTGAGGCACAAATAGCTACAGGGAATGTTTATTTGCTCCAGCGGTTTAGATCACAAAAAGAGATTTAAAAACTATTGCACTGTGGCCCTTAAAGAACAATCTTAGATGTTACAGAGTTTAAACATGTGCAATAAATGTGATTTGTAGAAATACTTTTACAACTCATACTACATTTGGGCATGCTTTCAAATGTATTGAATCCTTAATAACTTTAGAGAACAATAGGCTTCCAGGTTGACAGCAGCCAAACAAGAAATAAAATTTGACTTACAAGGCTCAGTAAATTAGATGTCTCACACACATGAAGTATAATTGTGAATTGAATAGGTTTGATCCAATGGCTTTGATTCGATAGTGGCCTTCTTGCAATGGAGAAATTACCCATGCACAGAAGGATGTTTCCATCAACTGAAGATGAAAGGTCTTGAGCACTAGAGTTGAAGGGAAGGTTTGGAAGTAACATAAGAACGTAAGAGAAGCCATGTTGGATCAGACCAATGGCCCATCCAGTCCAACACGCTGTATCATACAGTAGCCAAAACCCTGGTGGTAAATAGGAGGCCTATCAGCAGGGCCAGAACTCTAGGAGTCCTCCCACTGCTCCTCCAGAGCCAGTTTGGTGTAGTGGTTAGGAGTGCGGACTTCTAATCTGGCATGCCGGGTTCGATTCTACACTCCCCCACATGCAGCCAGCTGGATGACCTTGGGGTCGCCACAGCACTGAAAAAGCTGTTCTGACTGATCAGTGATATCAGGGCTCTCTCAGCCTCACCTACCTCACAGGGTGTCTGCTGTGGGGAGAGGGAAGGGAAGGCAACTGTAAGCTGCTTTGTGCCTCCTTCCTCCTCCTCCTCAAGCACCAAGAATACAGAGCATCACTGCCCCAGACATCATGTTCCATCTTTACCTTATGGCTAAAAGAGACTGATGAAGCCTTGCTACTGACCCTTGTTAGTATGAGGCAGTGGAGTTCAATCCCAGCAGCCAGCTCAAGGTTGACTCAGCCTTCCATCCTTCCGAGGTCGGTAAAAGGAGTACCCAGCTTGCTGGGGGGTAAATGGTAATGACTGGGGAAGGCACTGGCAAACCACCCCGTATTGAGTCTGCCATGAAAACACTAGAGGGCGTCACCCCAAGGGTCAGACATGACCCGGTGCTTGCACAGGGGATACCTTTACCTTTAACTAGCAATGTTCTATTATGCCAATTAAATTTGAACTGATATATCAGATATATGTCATTGGGGGAAAATTGAAATTTTCTTTTTGTACAACGGCATAAGCACTGCATGCATTTCACTATGACATTTATTTTATTAATACACTAGCTTCAAAGCCCATTCCTAAGAACGGGCCTTGAAAGGGTCCCCTCCCCTGGCCAGGCAGCTTATGGTGGCTTTGAGCGGCAACTTGCAGCCAGATCCAGTGGGGCAGGCGGGGCTGGGCAGCTTGTTAGCAGGGCCGAGACAGAGCTCCTTAGGAGGCAGTCAGCAGGCCGGGAGGCCCTCATGAGCAGGCCCAGCCTAGCAGGCCAGGAGGCCCTCATTAGCAAGCCCTCCACCACAATACTTTGCCCAGGGCCCTCTTACCTGCTGCTAGCTACAGGCACTGAGGCATCTGAGAGCAAAGAGGGCCGGAGGGCGGGAGCCGCAGGGGAAGGGCCAATCAGGGCAAAGCTGGCTGCACCCTGATTGACCCTATTCCAACTTGGACAGCCAGACAAGTCCCACCCCCTAGGCTATTTCAGAAATATATAGAGGAACAACAATGGATAAGGATTTTTATTTCATCTTTCTTCCAAAGAGTTGAAGGAGGCATAAATGGTTCTCTCCTCTTCTATTTTATTCTAATAGCCACAATAGCGTAGCCTGGGTGAGGATGATTGGCCCACCAACTGGTTTATTCATGACAGAAAGAGGATTTGAATCTGAGTCTCTTCAGGCCTTGTGTAATACTTTGTGAAATCATGTTGTTTATTTAGACTGGACAAGAGCTGATAACTGTTTCCAGTCAAAGGCAGGGACTAAGAGCTAACTTATATAACCACTACCCTGCATGATAGCTGCAGATATAATATGAATAGCAGCCAGTGTAAACATTTGCAGGAATCTAGTGATGGCAGTGCAGAAGATCTATCACAAGGTTTTGCTACTTATTAAACAACACTAACCTCAATTTTAGCGCAGATTTTCATAAACCAAATACAGTCTATTTAAGGCAGAAGTGCAGCAAGCTTCCAGAAGCTGCAGCCATTTAGAGGGCAATCATGTATTGATGTGAAAAAGCAGTTCATATTTCATCTTTCTGCCTTTCATAAATGTCTCATTTAACATACTAAGTTTAATGAAGTAGGTCCAATATTTGCACTCTCCAACCACGCTGTCAGCAAAAGAAAAGCTAGGTTTTCATTTTTCTTCATAATGAAATATGAGGTTTTACCACAATCACATAAACCACACATCCTATAGTATATTCATTCTTTTTGCAAAATTTGTTTCAAATAGCAGCTCTGGAGTGATATGTACCAAGGGGATATGTACCAAGAATCCAGAATATCTTTTCTGTGTCCGAAACACTAAACAGTGACTTAAAAATGGACTCTGCAGACTTCAAATGGGTATACACAAATGATTAATCAACTTTTGTTGACCCAGATATCTTTTAATATAAACATCACATGGTATTCTCTACCAGACAATGTCTGCTCTTGTTCTTTTTATTATTATTTATTACATTTGTAAACTGCCCTCCCATTATGGCTCAGGGTGGTCTCCAAAATAGGTTAAAATTAACATTGAATTAATTCTAACCATCCCACTACTACAATGGCTGCATTATTTTCTCAAATCCTTATAAAAAGCAAATGATAGATAAAAATTAAGTCATCATTAAGGTGGAAGATGATTTTGAGTTTTTACTTATGAAACCTGACCCCAAAGAAACAACCCTTTACTCAATCAGGGGCAGATCCTTCTCTGTCCTGGCCCCTACCTGATGGAATGAGCTCCCAGAAGAGATCAGGGCCCTGCCGGAGCTAGCACAATGCTCCATGCCCATTTTGGCTCCTAAAAACAACAGACATAAGAATTGGGCCCCCCTCCAGGAAATAGTCTCTCTCTCTCTCTCTCAGTGGGAGAATTCCAGGAAGGACTAAAAGAAGCAGTGGTGCACCTGTTGCTCAAAAAACCATCTCCGGAACCACAAGAGGCTGACAACTACCGCCCCGTCTCGCACTTAGTGTTCCTGGGGAAGTTAGTTGAAAGGGCTGCTGAGGACCAAATTTCAGCATTCCTGGAGGACACTTCAGCCCTTGACCCATTTCAGTCAGGTTTCCAGCCTGGCCATGGGGTGGAAACGGCACTACTTGCCGTGATGGACAAACTCCGCCAACAGCTAGACCGAGGTGGATCAGCGCTGCTTATACTATTAGATCAGTCAGTAGCGACTAACACTGTAGGTCACAAGCTCCTAGCTCACCGCCTCACTGATGCTGGAATATGGGGAACAGCCTCAAATGGCTGATCTCATTCCTCCGGGGTCACAAACAGAGGGTCAAAATAGGAGGCAGTGTCCAAAGGTCACAAGCTCAAATGTGGAGACCCCACAAGGAGCAGTCCTCTCTCCTATCTTATTTAACATCTTCATATGCCCTCTTGCTCAGCTGGTGCAGAAGCTTGGGCTGGGTTGCTGTCAATATGCAGATGCCACCCAGCTCTTCCTCCTGATGGATGACCGCTCTGATTCCCCACCAGAAAATTATCCAGATGCCTGGAAGCAGTGGCAAAGTGGCTCAAGCAGAGTTGTCTGAAGCTCAACCTTTCAAAGACAGAGGCCCTGTGGCAGAGTAGGAAGGGACCAAGCGAGGAAGGGTGCTTGCCCAACCTGGACAGACTGCGTCTAGCGGTAGCCCACTCCACCTGGAACCTGGGTGTGATCCTCAGCACCTCCCTCTCCATGGAGGCACAAGAGTAGCGTGGCAGGCCTTCTACCATCTACGCCAAGCCAAGCTACTAGCGCCCTACTTGGCACCAGAACACCTAGCCACAATGATCCATACAACAGTCACCTCTAGACTGGAGCTCTGCAACTCGCCCTTATCGATCCAGAAACTACAGCTGGTTCAGAATGCCACAGCTAGGATTCTTACAAATACACCATGGAGATTTCACATCCAGCCTATACTTCAACAACTTAGCTGGCTCCCAATAGAATTCCAGCTCTGGCATACCTTTAAGGCCATACACAGTCTGGGCTCAGTGTACCTGAGAGACCATCTCTCTGCCTATATCCCCAAAAGAGCACTACGCTCTACCGCCGCTAACTGGCTGGTGATCCCTGGCCCCAAAGAAGTACATTTGTCCTCAACAAAGGACAGAGCTTTTTCTGTCCTGGCTCCCACCTGGTAGAACAAGCTCCCTGAAGAGATCAGAGCTCTGCCTGAACTCCCACAGTTCCGCAGGGCCTGCAAAAGTGAGCTCCTCCACCAGGCATTCCCCTGAGCCTGACCAACCCAATAGCATCTACAGGTCCACCCTCAAACACCTTCTCCATGGCCTACACCAGTCTGACCTCTCTGGGGGCTTATCTAAGTTGTTGCTTGTGTTATATTATTGTTGACTTAATAAATTGATATTATGTTAATTTAAATCACTATTGAATTACTGCTGATGTTATTTTGACTATGTTCTAGGCTTAAGGCATTCCATGTAATACCCACAACATTGTATGTAAACCGCCATGAGCCATATGGGAGGGTGGTATAAAAATCAATCAAATAAATAAAGAACAAAATCTTATAAACCAAAGCCCTTCTTCGCTCCATGCATCAATAAGATATTTTGTACATATATAAAAGCTGATCAAGCTTTGTTCAAAACAGACACTTCTTCGATGTTAGAAAATTACTCAGCTAGCTAGCTGCATTATACAAATAACACACGAGCCATTATCCTTCTTCCTGCCCAGAAGGCCTTTGACATGGCTGAGCCACAGTAATTTTGAATGTTATGGATAAACTTGGCTTTGGAAATAATATTAAGAGTTGGATTGCAATCTTCTATAAAGATCTGTTGTCATACATTCTTATATCAGAAAGCAAGATATATTTGCAGAGAACAGAAATATGTCAAGGAGAAACCCTTTTTTATCCTTGAAATTTTAGCTATTATTAAAAAAATAGAAAGAATTGGGGGGGGGGGGTAAACGGTATGTCCAAAGAAACAGGATGATTTGAGTTTGCAAGGAAGTGAGTTACACTGCTTTGATTCTCATAGCTTCAGTGTTAAAGGAATGATGTATTTTACAGAAGCATTATACCTCGGTTGTAAATTAAATCAAAATTCTGAGTGCTCATTCACAAATGTGGGAAGCCATTGCAAGGTTCTGTCTATTTACAAGAAAAAAAGATATACAGTTTCTGGTGACAATATGCCTGGCAAATACAAGGTTAATTGATAACTCTATCATTCTCAAACACTGAAGCATGGAAGATGAAACATGCCTTGGTTGGCAGGCATTGCAACATACACATGATTTTTAAAAGATTATTTAAAAACTAGCTTCAAAGCCCGTTCCTAAGAACAGGCCTTGAAAGGGTCCCCCTCCCCTGGCCACTGGCCAGGCAGCTGAAGGTGGCTTTGAGTCGCGCAGCTGAATCAAGTGGAGTGGGCAGGGGCTGGCCTGGGACCAAGCTCCTTAGCAGGCAGTCAGCAGGCCCTCTTTAGCAGGCCCTGATTAGCAGGCCAGGAGGCCCTTGTCAGCAGGGCCTCCACCACGACCCTTTGCCCAGGGCCCTCTCCCCTTACCTGCTGCTGGCTCCAGGCACTGAAGCGCGTCTGAGAGCAAAGAGGCTAGAGTCCAGGGACAGAGGGCAGGAGCTGCAGGGGCAGGGCCAATTGCTGCACCCTGATTGGCCCTATTCGAACTTGGACATCCAGACACTTTCCACCCGCCCAGGCTGTTTCACAAATATTTAGAGGAACCATGGATAAGGATAAGTAGGAAGGATTATGATAGCTTAAGACATTCAATAAGCAATACAACAGTACTAGGATTACAAAATGTAAACGAACACAAAAGACATGGATTGCAAGTATAGCTCTAATTTTATCTTTAATATATCAGGCAATTTGTATTCCAGTAAGGATAAGAATTCTATGATGGCAGGAAATTAAATTTAAGAAATGTCATATAGGGGGAAATTTAGGCTATGCTTTCAAATTTTATATTGGTAGGTGGAAAAGTGAGCTTTCTAATTACTGTCTAGTCATATTTCTATTTGGTTTCAAAACAAATCACAGAAAAATTGTGGGTGAGCAGGTATCAAATTAAAAAGCATGTGGAAATTCTACTGCAAATCACTTTCATATAAAAAGAAGCCGTCTTTCTTCTAAAATTTCCACTTAAGACATTTGGCACTGCAGCATGGGCCTCCAGACAAAGATTTCACCTGGGCCCCCATATGAATCTGATCCAAAGCAGATATTATAACAAATTACTTGGCTTCCTGTTATCCTAAATCTATAATAAGGAAAGAATGCCTATCCATTTGTCCTTTTATGGCTGGCATAACTCATCAGAAAATAAAGCTAGATGGCTCAAAATTGGCCATCTGCTATAAGATGATTGCAGGAGTTCCAGAGCCAATAACAAAAGGCAAGGGAATGTCCTGGCCCAGGTGAGACACGCTCCTACACACACCATTTGCAATGGAAACTAAGAGTCTTATGTTTGTGACAGGCATAACTTATCAGAAAATAATACTACATGCTTGGAAATGGCCACCAATCCCAGAACTGCAGTGCAAAAATGGAATTAGAACACCCTGAACAAGGTTTTCTTCATGACAGGGAACACATAATAAGAGAGCTTTTAATCACCAGTCATGTGATCCCCAATCTGCCCCACTGGGTGACACACTCTCACCCAGACCTACCTCACAGGGTGGCTGTTAGCATAAAATGGAGGACAAGAGAAAAATGCAACTTTGGGTCCCTACTGGCAGTGCACAGCATTTGTTATGAATCTAATTTTTAATAACATCAAAAAGATCACGGCATTTGTCATATAGCAAAGCAGTTTTCACAAAGGGCTATTACATCTACCGCCAACACAATGAAAAAACTGTGTCTGAACTACTAAAGTTATAATCCACTAATTTCTGTTTTGTATAACCATATAAAGGTAGGGTTTGGGGGGGCAACATCTTTTTACTACTATATTAGATCATGGGGACATATTAGCCCCCCTTGTGTTCATAGTATTAATAAAGTTTTGATACTATATTGCTATTAAGTACATTCAGTTGCCAAGCAGCTTAGATGGCTAAGGAGTTGAAAACTTAAAATAAATGTGGCAGAAACAAAATTAGGCAGAGGGAAAGATCAAAGTGGAAAAGAGGAGAATGTTGTTTTATCTTGCTGCACCACATGGAAAACAATGGTTCAATAGAATAAAATTTTCAGTTGCAACTAAGCTTGAGAAATTTTTTATAGTATTTTATGAATGATATCTTATTCATATGAAATCAAATAAATGGAATCAAGCCATTCCAGATTTGTGTGGGAGATTGCTCATTACCTGATATCCCCATGTGGCAGAAGAACGAAAAAAATTAAAAACTGGAACTTTAACTCTTGAAAGCTTACACCTCATACATCTCATTGGTCTTTTTATTTTTTAAATAATTCAAAGTATTATATCAAACCCCCCCCCCCCCCAAAAAAAAAAGAAGGGAACTCTCATTGGTTTCTAAAGTGCTGCTGGATTGGAATCCAGTAGATGCAATACTTTTACTTATCTTTGAGGGTGCTACTGGATTATGCCAAGGAACCATTATTTGAAAAACAAGGGAGTATTTCCACTTATGCATGAGGTTCTGCCCACAAATTAGGAATTCCTCACCTCTTGCACCGCCCAGAACAGCATCAGCTGAGAGTTGGAGGTCTGAGGCAAAATTGGTGAGTACTGATTTCACTCAGGTGTGTGTGTGAGATCCAATACATGGAGTTGATCCTCCAAGTAGTAACTGCTGTGCTGACTCACTGAATAACATTTACAGATGATTGAGACACTTAACGTTAAAGTTAAAAAATTTTTTTTAAGAGATGGAATAATTTTATAGAATATCAGAATAGGTGCTTTAACCCAAATGTATCTAGGGAGATGTTTCTGCATTAGGCATATTCTGTTCTGTGGATATTGCAATGTCAGTTCAACGATGCAGTAAACTTCAAGAGGCAAAGTTTGAGATAGTGCAATACAGTGAAGTTTTGAATTTAAGATTGTTATGTATTTTATACACTTTATGGCTAAAACTCTCATTATGATCTCTTCCAACGAAACGCTGGCAGGGGCTCATGGGAATTGTACTCCATGGACATCTGGAGAACCGCAGGTTGACTACCCCTGTTCTAGGTTACCACACAGTATCGCCAATTATGAAGTCTTCGTTCCCTTAAAAGGGAAATTGTACAGGCTCCTCGGTATAGGGATTCGTACCGTCTTTGAGAGAGAACTCAGCTAAGCCAGGTTCAGCAACAAGCACCGGAAAACCAGATACCAGACAATTTACATGACTCACCCAGGCCCAGCTGTTCACTACTGTTCAACAGATACATGATGAAAGCCAGTGCTGTGTAGTGGTTAGAACAATCTTTCTCAACCTTTTTACTGTTGAGAAACCCCTGTAACCCTGCCCATTCAGGAAACCCTTCCAGGACCATGAAGAAATCCCAGGGTTAGAGTTACAGACTAAGACTTTGGAGACCTAGGTTTGAATCTCCACTCTGGGGTGAAAATTCACTGGCTGACTTTGGGCCAATTACACTTCCTTAACCTAACCTACCTTACAAGGTTATTTGAGAATAAAATGGAGGAAAAGAGAAACATGTAACCTGCTTTGGTATCCCTTTATGGAGAAATGTAGGGTATAAATAAAGTAAATGATACAGCTGAAGAAGGGAAACAGATAGAAGACAGACTGGCTAGTGGATGAGAAGGAAAGGAAGCAAGGAAAGGTGAGGATATGGGAACTACCAGGAGAAGGTAAAGAAGAAATAGTGTGGGAAAGAGGAGAGGAGAAAAATAGGCTCCACCCACTAAAAAAAAACCTTGCAGATTCCTCACTGCACAACCTGGCATAGCCCAGCAACTGGTATTGCACAACTAGGCTATTTTCCTAGACAAGAGGCTGCCAGAGGGAATCAAGAAATGAATGACACTGAGCAGGGCAAATCAGGGAAGTTTAGCTGGTAGGTGGGAAGGACAAAAAGAGACAGAAAAGGGGGATAGAGAAAAGTTTTTGAAGGAAAGAAGAAAGGAAATAGGGAGGGGAAAATGAAATGCCCTCTACAAGTTCTTGCAGATCCTTTGTGTTTGCAACAACATATTTTAAACAATATGCTAATTGTAAAAATAACACCATTAAAACAGAGATTCTTCCTGAAAAGCTGTTATCCTAAACAACTCCTGTTCAGCCTCCATGGATCTTTGTCAATGAAGTGCCTGCCCAACCTTGGCTGATTTTGCACTTACTTTGTTCATTCTAGTGTGGATCATACTGAATTCAGATGGATTTGAACTCAGATCTTCCTCTATCTTCCCCCCTCCCCCGCGCCAATGAAATATAGTGTTGTGCACATGATTGTGGAAGCTCAGAACGGGCGGGAGCCAAGCACAGCAGGACACTCTTTTCTTGAACAAAAGGGGGGGGGGATTGGAGACAGCAGAGGAGGGGGAATAAATCCAAGAGACAAATCTCTGCTGAGAGAAGTTAGGGGGGCTTCTGGATCGCAGTCACTGTAAGGGAAGCCTTGCAACCGGGAACCAGGAAGTCCTTAAACTGGTGCCCTGGCCAACCAGGGAAGACTCCTTTGCTCCCAGCAATGGAGCAGTAAATTAATTTGCAAAAAGGAGCCAATACACATTTACTCATGGTGTTCTTTCAAATATCGAGGCTTATATCCACTCCAGGATATCGCAGGGGAAAGGTAGGGTTACCACGAATCCATCATGCCTGTTGCAGGGAGAACATTTAAAGTGCCCAAAATCAAAGTGGAAATCAAATTCAGTGTAGACCGCAGGCATTCATTTTAACTGGGAGTGGGTAAAAAGTCCCGTGCAGACTACACCCTTGTCTATCCATACAGCCCCACAATGATTTCTGCCAATCTTGCTTTAAGTCAATCAGAATACAGGTGGTCAGGAGGGAGGGTGAAGTGCAACTGGAAAATGAGTGTGCCATGCCAGGCTCCTTCATTCAGACCATATAAAGAGGCTATGCCAGGGAGTCAGAGGTAGCTATGAAATACGGACATGCACTTGACATGGCTCGGTTCGGCTGCCTTGGCGATCACCAAAGCCCAAGGTGGCACGTGGGTGGCCAGCATCATGGCACAGAGAGCAGAGGTGGTGGCAGCGTGCTAGCCAGCGGCCCTCCTCTCCACACCATAGTGCTGGCCTCCAATGCGCTGCCTCAGGCTTCAGTGATTGCTGAGGTGGCCAAACCAAGCTGAAGCACACATCCCTACTGTGAAAAGTAAACTTTCACTACCCCCATCCTCTCACATTTGTGTACCCACAGAGCTGAGAGGAGTGGGGGGACAGGCAAGGTGGACCCCTCCAATGGCAGCTCTCCATATCTAGCCTCCATCTGCCTGGGAAGATAGCTCTTCACCCTCCCTGGAAAAACACTCCTTTCCTGCTCACGCAGCACTGACCTGGCTGATTGGTTGGCAGCCCCTGAGTGGTGGGGCAGCACATCACTTTCAGGCCAGGATACCTACCTCTGTGCTGGGTTTCACTCAGCCATGAGCACCACTCTAAACTCTTCCGGCTCTCACCCGGCAGAAGGGCAGAAGACATGGGAGCAGAAGGAGGGCAGTAACAACAGCACTTGGCTCTGCACCTTCCCACCTCATTCCAGGGAAAGGGGCACCCCACTGTGTTAAAAAGAGCTGCTCCTTGGGATAAAAGCCCTCTGCCTCACATGCAGCTCTTTAAACAGTACTCGCCTGCATGCATACAAGCCTGTATAAAGCTTTCCTAGGCAATTTGTTTTACAAAGAATCCAAGTCTTGCAAGTAGTGATGCATTGCTAGACTCACTCAGTTTTTTAAAATTAAATTGATAAGCAATGATGGAATAGGGAACCTTCTGCTAAGATGTACTTGGAAGAATTTCTTCTTACAATTTCAAAATACATGCCCAGCACAAAGCTGACCAATAAGATCAGACCAACCACACCCTGAAACCTTCAGTACTGTGAGGCTATCCTCTTTTTCTCATTGGTATGCAGAACACATACTTTGCAATTCCAAAGAGAATATCAAATGTCAAAAAGGTGCAGAGTGCAAGCACAGGATTCAAATTAAAAGAATACCGACTCAAATTCTGTGATAATTGAAAGTAAGCTGTGTGTACAGAAAGGGCCAGAGTGTCATGCATTCTTTTGCTTCACACATGTTGAAAGCAACTGCTGAACAGCCAAGGTCACTCAGTAGGAATAAAAGTTCTTTGGCCATGGAGCATTGCCTCACCTTCTCTTCTCCACTCCCAGCCACATCCCACTAATCGGTTCTCCCAAACTCCATCCATTTGTTTGCAATGAATAGCTTCCTCTCCTAGTGAAAGTTCCCCCCTGCCTCCTCTTTCCTTGCCTGGCCCAACCACTACTAGCCCCACAATTCAGGCTTACAGTGCACTGTATACTACACCCCCCCCCCCAAAAGGCTATAGGGCACCTGATCTTCTGGGGGGGGGGTTCCTGCATCACAAGCACATCGGTGAGGAGCACTAGACCTGGCCAGGGGGGAGGGGAAGTGAGAACAAGAGAGAGCTTTGGCAGGGAAGGGATTTCTCTGGAACTGCTTGAGCTGGCTTATTTCTCACTGTGGTATAGTTCCTTGTCTCTGGGCTTCTGCTTCTTGGTCTCCAAGTCCTTAAGTCTGCTTGCTCAGAATCTCACTCCTCACACTAACTGGGTCCATATTGCCACGTGTGGGATTAAATGTGGGTCCTGGGACCAGAAACACTGAGGACCACCCATTTAGCTGAATAAAAGACCTTTGCCTTCAAGAAACCAACAGCCTCTTTTACAGCTCTAAGTGTAGCATTTCTAAAATAATTCTGTCTTTATGGCCTGCTGTAATTTAATTAATAGTAAGATACCAAAGCTCAAAATAGTTACAAGCAACAGATTTTAATCTGACGGTCTTGTGAGACACCAGTTGAGATAGCCTTTTGCCTTAGGTTTAGTTCTGATTTTTTTTAAAAACCAATACCATTTGTACAGCATAATTAAGCTTTCCTTCGTATTCCCACCAGCTCTTTCTACAATTAAAGGGAATGGTCCAAAAAGCTCTCCAAATGCTGATCTACCTGGGCAGCCAGACACCCAGAAGGTTTAATAAAATCAGTCCAGTAGCACCTTTAAGCACAACAAAGATTTAATCAAGGCATGAGCTTTCGAGTGCAAGCACTCTGATTTTCACTGGCAGTCTTCAAGCAAAGGTTGGATACACACTTTTCTTGGATGCTTTGGGCTGATCCTGCGTTGAGCAGGGGGTTGGACTAGATGGCCTGTATGGCCCCTTCCAACTCTATGATTCTATGGTTCTATGATTCTATGATTTTATTGTGCTAGTTTGGTGTAGTGGTTAGGAGTGCAGACTTCTAATCTGGCATGCCGGGTTCAATTCTGCGCTCCCCCACATGCAACCATCTGGGTGACCTTGGGCTCGCCACGGCACTGATAAAGCTGTTCTGACCGAGCAGTGATGTCAGGGCTCTCTCAGCCTCATCCACCCCACAGGGTGTCTGTTGTGGGGAGAGGAATGGAAAGGCGACTGTAAGCCGCTTTGAGCCTCCTTCGGGTAGGGAAAAGCGGCATATAAGAACCAACTCTTCTTCTTCTTCAGACCAACCCATTTGAATCTACTCATATGGTTTGTTTGTTTCCAAACTATCATTAACTCCCAAGTGTACTTGCAGTAAAACTTATTTTGTTTTAATGATGCATTTCTTGCATTGCTCCCCCCTTAGCAGCCACACGGAAAACAACATCTGATGTGGAATATGTCAAGGATGTTTGAGACAGGATGGGAGTACCAATCACTTTTGGCAAAATGCTGTAATAATCTTACTGTATTATCCGTAGTTGTATAAGTGCTAACAACAGAACAAAAAAAAACAAAGGCAAGAAAATGATCTGTTGGGGGTCCTTTCCATTTACTAGTAGATACAAGATTTGTTCTGCAATAAAGATTTTCCTAGAAATACTTTAAGAGAATTTTTTTTCTTTCAACATGAGTGTTCTTTAAAAAAAAACATGTAAAATGAGAGCTTTTTCGAAGCCTGAAAAAGAGCAAAGCCTACATATGTGTGGTACGTACCACTTTCAGTCTGGCAGCCATTACAAATTCGAAACGGATACAGTGTTTCCACTTCCAGCAGTGGAGTGCGTTGTAGCCTTGCTTCCTCTGTGCCTGAATTATTGCGGCCATGACGAACGTACCATGTGCCAAGTTTCAAGGCACAGGATTGAAACGGTCTCGTTTTCAGATACTTGCAGAGTGCTGAGCTATCTCCATACCAAAAACCTGAGCTGTGAGTTCCGTAAGTCCCTTCATAATCTCTGAGAAAACTATTAACTAAGTAAATGCTGGTCAGATATAGACAGACCACCCCATACTGCAATGACACGTAAAACTAACAGTAGCTTCAGCTCTTATAGGTGTTGTGTACTTTTGCTTTATTATTACCATCAAAGGAAAACTCACACCTGGGGAGATACACCAGTTTCAGATCCGCATATGAAATGATTGGCTGAAAACAGACAAAGGTATTTATACAGCCGATGCCCTTCCCTGTTGTGGAGACCATCTGGAAATCACTGCAGCCTCTGGCACCACATAAAGACTCCTGAAAGCTGTTGGAGATTACGCCAGCTGGTCACAGTCAACTCCAAATGCTCAATTGTTCTGCAGAAAGTGCAGAGTTTCTCCAACAGCTCACCACCCGCCCCAGCACTAGGGGGTACTCCATTATCATCTGGCAGAGGAAGGCTTGTGAGCAGATTAGCAAGTTGACATTTTGAGAACTCCAACGTTTAAAGAGGTAACTAGAGCAAGGCATCTGGGTCAGTGGAACTACAAATATGGGAACGTCAATAATCTACAGCGGGCTATTATATACTAGGGGCAAAGCCTGTTGGATTCAGGATTACAACAGGCACTAAACGGGGGGGGGGTGTGGAGTGGAAGAACTCTGCAGATGGCTTCCCCTTCCCCCCAGGACCTAGAAAGGCTGCAGGCAGCTGTTAGGGATCTCACCAGCAGGGGCAGCTCTCACACTGCAGGGATCTACAGCCTCCAAACCTCAGAGGGAAGAGGAAGGAGGAGGGGGTGGGCAGGGGTGGGGGGGGGAAGGAAGACGATTGGCTGGCTGCTGGATAGTCAGGCAAGCCGGTTGGAGGAGGAGGCACCCAGGGGTGGGACAGCAACCCTGATTGGGTGTTAAGCGCTGAGTGGCACTCAAGCCATGAGACACGTTCCTCTTCCAAGGCCTTACCAGAAATATTAAGTGAAACAGATAGCCTTGGACGCCTCCTTGGCAGATGAGATCCCTTGAGAAGGGGGAAAATGTCGAAAATATTTGGATGCCTCCGAAAATTATTTATTTCAAAAATCGATATTCTGACTTCACCCCAAAATAGCTTGTGGCATTTCACAAAACAATAGTGTTAACCACAAAACTTTAAAAAAAGAAAATATTCCCAATAACCATTCACTCCACCCAAAAAAAGACTCACTTCCCTACACTATACACTCCAGTTCCCCAGCTACTTATCCAAACCCTTCACTGAAAACCCATTCCCATTTTCACCTCTTCCTAAAGGTCAGGGTGTGGTGTGGTGGCCAGAGCACTGAGCTACAGACAAAGAGCCCCAGGTTTGATTCCTCACTCTGCCACAGAAGTTAGCAGCCAAACTCTCTTGGCCTAGCCTTCCTCAGAGGGCTGACGTGAGGGTAAAATGGAGGAAGGGACACAATGCTGTAACTCAGTTTGCATCCCACTTGTGAGAAAAGTGGGGTATAAACACCTAAATCAAATCTATATGAATAAGTTAAAGGCCTCTCTTGCATCCTGTGGTGGGAGCATTCCACAGCCGTGGCCCAGCAGGCAAAGGGGCAGGAATATTATATCTTCCGGGGGGGGGGGGGAGAAAAGAATGATGACAATCAGAAATGGAAATTCTGTGCCTCAAGCCTGCTTGGAAAACACCATCTCTGATCCCCATCCACAGACATGAATGAGCATCTTTGGCTGTATTACATTGACTCCGTAGACTCCAAACATGGCCAGAAACATTTATTCTGAGCAAGAGACCACCAAGCTCTCTCCACAAAGTTCACAGAGAATTTCTTTGGGCTCCAGAGAAAGGGTGTTCTCAACCTGCACAGTCACATGATGCCTGGAGATACGTGACCAGGCTTAAACAAGACAAGGGACAGAATAACCTGGATGCATTTCACTCCTGGGCAGAGTCTGCCCTTACTTTGTGTATTCCATTGTCGATCCTGTTGAATTCTGATCGATTTGAACTCGAGTCTTCCTCTCCCCCCCCCCCATTGAAACAGGAAAGTGTTCTGCACGTGGTTAGGGAGGCTCAGAAGAGTGGGGAGGAGGCAAATGGAGACTCTTTCTTTGTTTTCTTGAAGGGGGGAAGAGGATCGAAGAAGTCAGAGGAGGGAGGAAAAATCCTTTCTTTTCTTGAAGGGGGGGGGGATCAAAGAAGGCAGAAAAAAAAATCCAAGATCTAAATAAGTTGAGAAATTAGGGGCTTCTCCTTTAAGGCAAGTTTGTCACATGACCACCTGTGGCCAATCACAGGTCCTCTACCACGGAGGAGAGCCCAGATTCAAAACAACCTTTAAATATTGAGGGTTAAAAGCACTCTAAGATATCGCACAATAAAGGTAGGGTCACTCCGGATCAATCCTTCTTGCTGCAGAAGGAAATTTTAAATCGCCCCAAATCCAAACGGAAATCGCATTCTGTGTAGAGGGCAGGGACTGAATCGACCTGGGGTTGGAATAAAAGCTCCGTGCAGTTTACACCCTGGGATACCTATTATATACTTTTTTAAAAAAAATGCCAGGGAAAGCTACCCAGAGGAAATCAAGTAGGCTTATACCTCCACAAAACCATGGACTTCAAGCAGAATGAGCTTCCAAACCGGCCTCGACAAAACAACTCCTTCTCTTTGCTGCCGTCAGACGGCTTATTGCCACTGTTTGAGCCACGCAAATGTTTTCTATTGCACCTGGCTGCCTCCGTTTTAACATTATGAAAACATTACTCAAGGCTCGTGCAAAAGAAATGACTGTGCAAAGGAATGTGTCAGTCATTATGTGATCAGGAGCATCCCACCTACAGCTGTGAATATCGCTGCTAATTAATCTGTCGTGGCGTTACACGGCAAAAAGGATTCTGGCCAGAACACCACGCAATCCATGCACCTTTTTGCACAGCCTCACGATTCTCTGAAGGTCTCAGAGCTGCAGCTGGTTGGGATGTTATTTTAACATAATTAAAAAGAAAAAGACGGTACTTCTCCTGGCACCACAGCGTTCAGTTAACATCATGTTATAACGTCGTTCAAGGACTCGTGCTCCGATGGAATCTGACGCCTTGGCAAATCAAGGTTAGGGAAAAACCATCCGGGTTCCTTCATCATAAGGGTTTTATTGGGTCCATATCCATGCATTCAGGCTTGCTGCTGTTCTCTCTGGAGCAGTTCTGAAAATCCCTCTCTTCTTGGAAAAAATGACAAACTGCAAAAAAAAAGTACTGTTCTGGATTACAGGAAAGCGTCCCAACGCTGCAGCTGTATTTTAAGCTGGGAGGGGACACTCCCACAATGTATATGGGCTTCCGCATCTCAAAAAGGTCTACTGCGATCAACCCGAGCCAACAATTCAGTCAGGAAGCTCCTGAATCTGAATGAATCTGAACCTCCGTGAGTGAATGGGCGAATGTGTTAAGTGGCTACGGACTGGCAACATGACCGTGCAATTACTCAATCCCCTTCTGCATAAGAAGCACCCTTAACTTGCCTTCAGAGCTTGAGTGGCCAATCACAGCTCTTCAGGCACCATCAATTTCCTACAGGGCCCAAGTTCAATGCAAAATGCATGGAGAACAATTAAAACTCGGGGGAGGGGGGACAACTCTGGGACTATTCAAGATCCTTAATTTTGATTATGCCAATGAAAATGAGTTGGCACCAAGGCAAGAAGCTTTTTTCAATGAAAGCTTTCCTTCTGAAATGACTACAATAGTATATAAAAAGACCCTCAACAAAATCCTTTGGAATAAAATCAGAGTCCAGTAGCACCTTTAAGATCAACAAAGATTTATTCAAGGCATGAGCTTTCGAGAGCAAGCACTCCTCCTCAGACTAAGAACTGACCATCATGACAGTGGGAATATATAAGCAAATGCAGTATAGTCTTACATTATGGACCCCAAGAAACGTCATCAAGGAATTTACACTAGCACACTCAGCTTAGACCACCACCTATGATGTCATTTCAACTGAATCCTCTCCCTACCCATTAACATGGCCATGCATTTACTGAGATTGAGAGCAAAAAAAAAAACCATATACCCTTCCACAGTACTGTTTCAGTTCCCTTGAATGCACATGCAAACAACCAGCACAGGAATTCATCTGCAGATTACTAACACGCCAAGGGAAGGAAAAATATTGGTTTTGTTTCAATTTATTTCAGTGTTTCCAGAGATAAATTCATTTTTACTGGCTGTTGAAAACTTTTAAACAAATCTTTATTTCCCTCCTCCCAAATGTTATTCAAGTTGCATGTGTGCTCGAAAGAGGCCAAGTGAAGGTTCACAAATAAGATTTCATTGAGGATCAATCTTGAACGGTCCCCACAGCAGGCTAACTTTACGTTTTCTAGCCATCTGTTACCTAATCACAAAAATAAAAGCCCCTAGCAAATGCACTTCTGATATATGCTATAGGGCTAGGACACTCGAATTAACTAGTCCAATGCTCCCTGTTAGCAACCGTGATTAAAGGTATCTCAACGAGGGGAAAAAAGATTCCGGAAAAATAAAGGGCTGGAAGTTAATCATCTGCAAAGTGCTTAGATATTTTAAAATCCTACCATAATACTGACTAGGAATCCACGTATTGTTTTATTCAAGAAGATAGTAAACAAAAAATGCTTTCATGCGATGGAAAACACGACAAATGGACAGACCCCCCCCTCCTTACATAATACAAGATTCATTCCCTCTCAAAACATCACTGAGCTATCTGAACTATTGGGACTCTGTTGCCTTTGGTTTTTTGGAGGCTCTGTACTTCCTTCTCTGCCACTCAACTGCATGAAGACGTCTGGTACCCAAAGGACGATTCCTCTGTCTCAAAAGAGCAACGGGGTTAGTCAGATGTCCCCTGGGGTAGAAAGCTTCAGGATAAAATTACACAGGCAGTGATGTAACCTGCCAAAGCCCTGCAGACAGACCCCCACGGGTGGAGGCGGTGCCAGTCACACAGGGCACAGGAGACAGCAGTTCTGCCAGACACATGAGCGTGCTCGTATCTGCACAAGGTTCCTGGGGCCACCCAAAAGGTCTGAAGCCTCCTGCAACATCACATGCCAACAAACAAGAATCCTGGCTAATTTGGATGCCCATTGTTCAGAGGAGGGCAGCTCTTAGCAAGAGACAGGTTTAAAAAAAAAACATGCCCAGGAAAGAGTGCGGTATGGCTAAAGAGGATTCTTATCTTGTCCATCTTTAGACCGGTTCTTGCAAATACACTCTGGGGAAGGGTGTGCTGGGTGCCCCCCTCCCCTGCTTCAGAAGCAGCACCATTATCTATACCAACAGCAGCAGAGGAAGGGGTGGAAAAATCCCTTCCTTCCACTAGTTCAGGTAAACAGGGCGCTGCTTCCCTCTCGTGATGCTGCCAAGCAGAGCAGGGAAAAGGATGAGGGTCTTGCAAGATAAGGGGGAACCCTTCACCCTTTTAAGCGAGGGCAGGTGTGAGAAAGGAGATACATGTCCCTGTCCCCTTAGGTGAAAGATTGCAGAGGTCCTTTCGGATGGCCACCAGGAAGAAAAATGATGCATGCTGTGGAAACTACCTAAGTAAGGGTGGAATCCCCTCCACCCAGTTGAATGAAACCTGCTGAGGCTCTTATATAAGGGTTCCAAAACTGATACATCTGTCAACACTGCAGGGTCAGTAAACAGACTTGTGGGAAGGATAGACTCAGAGGAGACCTCTCCGGGGATGAGAGGTGCTAGGGCGGGGGAAGACACACACCACTGATGAAATAAAGAAGACAACCACCAGATGATTTCAGAGAGTTGGTAGCCTCCGGCCACAGAGGGGAACTGGCTCCATTGTGAGAAGAGCAAATCAACAGACACAAACAAGTCCAGGTGTTGCTGGCTCTCTCCCTACAGGCCTTAGGGCTCCCCCACTTGAGCCAAGGGGCCAGGGTGTTTCCACAGGTACCCTTCTCCAGGTTCAAAACAGAAGGCACAGGCATCCACCTGTAGGAAGGGGGAAGTAGCAGGATCACCCCCAAGGGTGCAATCTCAAGTGCCCCAAACTCCAAAGCTCAGCCTCTCCCCTCCCCTCGTTTCTCTCTGGCTGCAGCATAATTATTCCAGCACAAATGACGTGACACATTAACAGCAGCAGAGGCTTTTGAAGTTGGAGAATCTGTTTTCCTGCAGAATAAATTGTTGTAATCCTTAATGGCAGACACCAGGCCATGCCTAGTCATTAAATGGACAAGATCCTTTTTGACAACCAGAATTACCTGCTGTTTGCAAAAACATAGGGAGACAAAAAACCTCCATGCCAGTAACTGACATGCGGGCGTGATGCCCCCCCGGAGTAAACTGCTAGGGGGAAGAAAATAAATAAATGCCCCGTATCCCCAGATCCAAAGCCACTCTTTGGGGCAGCTGAAACGTCCTCCGAAACACAATGCCCCACTGCTCCAAGCAAGAAGTTTAACAAGTTTAAAAAGCCATACATGTACGCAAGATGAATTAAAGGGAACGACTCATTTAATGCAACACATGCCGGGTCCCAGTAAGGGAGATCGCATTAGGCAAAGAAGCTCCGCATTTCACTCTTGCAACCAAGGTACACTATATATTAAACAAAAGGGGCCAGTCCTCCCCAGGGCTGCTAAATAAATTCACCCACTTTAAAACTAGCGCAATGCCATCCGGGTGGTTTGTTAAAAATATATCCCGCCAGCACTTATGGGACAATATGGTGGGCGGAGGGGGGGGGGGGGGGTTAGAGGAAAGGCAACAACGCTGAGAATATTTTCCTCCTCCTTTGCGATGTTTTCGCTGCGTACCTGAAATGCAGACGATGAAATTGGCTTGCAGAAGAAAAAGCACCTCCCAAACAATTTCCATCCTCCGATTCTCATGCCAAGTGCATCCCTCGGCGGAAAAAAACAACAAAGATCAATATCGCAATCCCCGAAAACCTCCTTTTGGACTCGCAGCCTGTATTCCCCAGATGTGCTGACACATGTCCGATCTCTCTCGCCGCACCGCTCACACGAGATCCCTTCTGTGCCTTCGCCCTCCAGCCAAGACCAAGGAGCCAACCGCCGGCACGGGCTTCTTCCTCCAGGAGAGCGAGACAAATCCACCAGATCTCCCAACAAGACATAGACAACCGAGCCCCAGCCGATGCCCCCGCTCCGGAAACTCTCTCGATTCCAGGGGACCTCAGCGGCAAGTTGTCCCCCAAACTCCGCACGCCTCACCGGGGCATCGCCGCGCCGATCACCGCCCCGGCGTCTCTCCGTCCTCTCGGGCTGGCTACAAAAACGAGCGCAAAGAGATTCAGATTACACAGTGCAAAGGATTGTCGGGCTCTGTTTTTTTTTTTTTTTTCGCCTGCGAACACCGAGGACGAAAATACCCAGCCCAGGTCGCCTTGCCAAAAAAACAGCTCAGCGCCCGTAATTCCCCCATCAAGCAAAAGGCGGTTTTCCGCAATGCAACTGCAGGGGTCGTTCTTCCCTCGCCTAACCCACTTCCACCAGCACCCCCCACCCCCACCCCAGCTCCGGGGAAGAATCCCCAATGCAAATAAATAAATAAATAAACTCGCCCACCTCCCATCCCTCCCCGAGACGCCCTTCTACATTTATTCCTCGATTTCGCGTAGCACTTGAACCGCGCTGCTCGGGGGAATAAAACGAAAGGGGCGCCGCTCGATACATACAAGGACGCGTCTCATAGCCCTCTTCCTCTCCGCGCCGCTCCGTGGGTCAGGTGCATCGCACTGCCGAGCGGCCGCCTGCCGGGGCTCACCTCCCGGGCGGCTCCAGCCCAGGCGCGAAGCTGCAGCGCTTCCGAGTTCCTCGCCGAGCGCCCTTTTTGGCGGGCGAAAAGGAGCGGCTTTCGCGAGGACCAGAGTTCGCAAACTCGCGGCGCCGTCTCCCAGCGGCTGCCAAGCGCAACCCTCCCCCGCCCCCGTTGCGACGCGGCGGGCGACGACATACTCACCGCTCTCCCCAAACCTCCCCGGGCTCTCCTTCAGCTCATTCGGGACGCCTGCTCCGCTTGCCGGCTCGCCCGCCCCCGCCCCCAACCTAGAAGTCAAGCTGCAGGCGGCGTCAGCTCGCTACGAAAGCCGCGCGGGAAGGTCCGGCGCCCATGAGGCTGGGTGGCTTCCCCTCCGCGTCGGGGACTCGCCGGCTTGGGCGCTCCGAGGCAGCCGGCGACGCTCAGCAGCCCGCTCGCTGCACAGCCGAGCGGGGACGGAGGCGCGAGCCGGCGCGCGCGGGGGGGACGTGAGCCGTACAGCGAGCGAGAGTTCCGCTGGGGGGAGGCAGCGCGTCCTGCCAAAATGCGAGCCGCAGCTGCCGGGATTCCCGGGTGGGCCCGCCGCCGCCGCCGCCGGAGCTGCAATCCGGGCTTGGCGAGCGACAGACCGCGGGGGAGACGGGCCAAGCAGATCGAAGGCTGGGATTGCGAACTAGTCAGGCGCGGAGTTGGTTGGTTGGCTTGCGCCGCGCAAACCGTCCTCGCTTGTGCTCGTGGCTTTGCAGTAAAGGCTGGGGTTTCAAAGTTGAGGGGGGCTCGCGCCTCGGAGGAAGGGGATCGCAGCTAGCTGGAATACAGATAGGGAGGCCGGGGGGGGGGGCGATCAAGGTTTGGCTGAAATTCTCTCCGGTTGGTTCTTATATGCCGCTTTTCTCTCCCCGAAGCAGGCTCAAAGCGGCTTACAGTCGCTTTCCCTTCCCCTTCCCCACGACAGACACCCTGTGAGGTGGCTGAGAGAGCCCTGATATCACTGCCCGGTCAAAACTGCTCTATTAGGGGTGTGGTGAGCCCAAGGTCACCCAGCTGGCTGCATGTGGGGGAACAGGGAATCAAACCCAGCTCCCCAGATTAGAAGCCCGTGCTCTTAACCACTACACCAGGCTGGCTCTCAAACCACTCTCACCAAGCTGGTACCCAACCCATGGGGAAGTAGGGCTCTGCTGCTTCAAGGAACCAGGGCAGGTATGCAGCAGGGAGGGGTTCTGCCTTCCTGCAGCCCATCTGGGGAGGGGAAACAAAGCCCAGTTCAGGGAAGCAGCTCAAAAGCGTAGGTCCAGAATGTGGGTGGATAACCCGCATGATGTACTAAAACGAATGACAAGAATCCCCATTGGGAACAACGGGAAATGCTTGAGGGCCTATTGGATATAATGGGAGGCAGGAATGCCAATTGGTTTGCATGGGCTCCATTGAGATATATTACAGTGCACAGAAGTTACAATGAAAATGTGGAATGGATTTTGAGAAAGCTTCCCGAAGTCTGGAATCACAGACACTGGTACTAATTTAAGTGTTCTGAGACTGGAATGGGAGCTGCCCCAAAGTGGAGTGACAGTCCCTGGGCCCAAATAAAATGCTCTGTGACTGGATGAGAAACTCTGGAGTTGAATGATGGCTCCTGGGACTGGAATCAGTGTTATGAGAGTGGAATGAAAGCCCTGGAGTGAAATTATGGTCCATTGGAATAGCATAAGTGTTCTGGGACAGGAAAGACAACCCCTACAGCAGAATGGCAGTCCATGGGTTTGGAATCAGTGCTCTGCAAGGGTAATCACAGATCTTCAAGTGAAAAAAAATATTTCACATATAAATTAATACTTTGGAGGCTGTGCTGCTATCCTTGATCCATTCCATCTCAATAGCTATCCTTCCAAAGGCATTAAACTAGTATTGGTATCCTGAGAGCCAGTTTGGTGTAGTAGTTGAGAGTGGTAGCCTCTAATTTCGAGTTCAGGATCTCAATCCCCACTCTTCCACATGCAGCTGATCTGGGTGACCTTGGGCCGGTCACAGTTCTTTCAGAGCTTTCTCAGCTCCACCTACCTGACAGAGTGCTTGTTTTGGAAAGTTGAAGTAAACCACTAATGAACAGGAATTTGAACTCAGTGAAAAGCAGGGTGAAAACTCAGTGAAAACCAGCTATTCTTCTCATCCTGTATTTACTTCCTTAGAGACCGCCACAGCTTTCTTGCTATCCTCCACTCCACTCTGATGGGTGTGATTCCAGTCCATAGCATTTATGCTGCTTCCAGGGACCATGATTCCATGCTCAGTGCTGTCAGCCTAGCCCCAAAGCAGTTTTATCTGGGCTCAGGGCCCATCATTCCACTCTGGGGGATATTATTACATCCCCAGAACACTTAAACTACTTGTAGAAACTGTTATTCCAACCTGGAGGCTGCTGTTCCCATCCCGTGACATTTATGCTATGCCCAATGACTGTTATTCTCCTCGAGGGGGTTGTCATTCCACTCGCAGAACAGTTATGGTACTCACAAGTACAGTTGTTCCACTCTTGCTGTTGTTTTTATAATCCCACTAGGAGCGAAGCCTGTTGCACCCAGGAATACAAGGGCACTAGCACATATACTTGCACTGTGACCTTCCTGGGTTCTGGCCCTCTACTCAATCTTGAGACCCAGTGTCATGAAATGGTCAAGGAGTAGCAGACTCTAAGCCCAAGAGCTGCGTTTGATTCCTGACCCCATCTCCATATGCAGCCAGTAGGATGCCAAATTCCAGGTGGAGGCATGGAAACCTTCAGGAAGAATAAGAAAACCAGGAGGAATGAAAGAGACAGGGGGGGGGGGGAAGGAAAGCATCAGTTCTCCTGAAGAAAACAGCTGCTTTGGACAGGCACTGGTTCTCCTAATCCCACCCCCATACAATAGAGTCTATATAGGTCCCCACTGTCTCATCCAAACCCACATCTTCCAAAAGCCAGCTGGACAGGCCTTGGTGGGGTGGGCTGCCACCTTATGCCACCTCCACATCTTCTAAAGAACATGCCAGAAATGCTGGAGGGAGGGGGGCTGCCACTGTTTCCCAAAGGCTGGGCCAGGCAGGGAAGGCCGGGGGGGGGCTTCCTCCTTCCCATCTCCCAAGGGCCAGTCTGGGTGGGGAAGGTTGGTGGATGCCACCAGCCCCTCTGAGGAGAGGAAGGGTGGGGGAAAGCAAAGAGTGTTCTGATGGTTAGCTGCAAGGCCATGGGGAGATGTTGTTAGATAGGACTCCTCAGAAGAAAAGCCTTGACAGGAGCTCCCATCTTCACCTGAGCTTCAGATAGAGGAGAGCTGAGCCCAGCTAGATGTTCATCAAAGATCTCTGACCAGCAGAAGGAAATGGAGCTGCAGACAAACCAGGGCTTAGATTCCAAAGTTGTTGCAGGAGCTCCTCATTCCACTGCCCACCCTCCAGCTGCAGCTGTCTGCCTTGTCAGCCCACCTGGCTCACCTGAGCCAATTAAGCAATGCCAGCTACTGCTGGAAGAGAGTGCCAGTCTAAAATACATCACACTATGATACCAAGACAGTTGCTGACTTCAGAAGATAGTGAGTGAGGACTAACAGGCTGCTAACAGCCTATATTAACGTGAGGCTGGGAGACCTGGATTGTAGATACATCCTTCTGCTGATGCCCTTGAACTGCCTCAAGGAACAATTGACTCACTGGACTGCATACCACCTCGCTCATTTTATCAATACGATAACATTCATTGTGTATAGCCAAAGGCCATTACAAAACATAATTAAAAACAATATGGTACAAATATGGATAAAACAATATTTCTCCAATATTGCATACATAAAATTGTTGACGAGGGCTACTGAGTTACAATTTAAAAGAAACACGGTGTATCAAGGTGGGGACACCTGTAAAACAGCTTTGGCTCGGATCTTCCTGGCAGCCAGAGCGAAAAGTGCCACCCTATATGAAATATATGAACTATAGGGGTCGACATCTGATAACAGATAGGCGACTTTATCAAAATCAGAAGTGGGGTGTGAGTTTGGTAGTAAATTGGCAAGGAATTTGCCCCTGAGTTCAGAGTACAGGGGACAAGCCAAAACATAGTGGGGCAGGTCCTCCACAGATGAATTTCCACATAAACACAGGCGTTGGGCTGTGGGCATTTGGAGATATTGTCCAAAGGGCATGGCTGATGGCATCATTTCAAACCACAAAGATGTACTCACTGGACTGAGTTAAGACATTCATTCAATGCATTCTTTCTGTCCCTTGGCATTCTGTTTTTGAAATGCTTATTCTCTATGCCTGTCTTACAACTCATTTGTGCTTTGTTCCAACTGAGAGCTGAAACCTGGGACCAACATAGGAGACAAAGTATGCTTCTAAATACTTCCCTCCCTTGTCTGGGGAAGATGGAGGGTGGAAAGAAGCAACTTACCAACCGTCGGGCCTTTCAGTAAAGGAAGAAAAAGACAGATAAGCCCCACTATTGACCATTATTGGAAGAGTGCTCTCTCCCTATTTGTGGCACACCCCAGGAAGGGTCAATCAGGTAGGGAGTGCATTGTCTGCATGCAATTTAAACTAACTGGCCCACATTGGCAGAGTGCAATTTGAACTGATTGGCCCTCACTGGCTGAATGGTATCTCCCTATTTTTGCAGATCACTCCCAAGGAGGGACAATCAGGTAGGGATTGAGTTGTCTGTATGTAATTTGAACTGATTGATCATCATTGGCAGATTGTAGTTTGAACTGATTGGCCCTCATTTACAGAGTGCCTCATTTATGAAGGGACAGACCACAACCAATGGGATGAAATTAATTCAAAATAAATTCTGTCTCAACATCTGGAAGAGGTTCCTGACAGCGGTTTCTCAGTGGAACAGGCTTCCTCAGGAGGTGGTGGGTTCTCCATCTTTGGAAATGTTTAAACGGAGGCTGGATAGCCATCTGACAGAGAGGCTGATTCTGTGAAGGGGGGTGGCAGGTTACATTGGATGAGTGATAGGGTTGTGCGTGTCCTGCATAGTACAGGGGGTTGGACAAGATGACCCACGAGGTCCCTTCCAACTCTATGATTCTATGAAATGGTTGGCCCTAATTGGCAAAGGGTTTTCTCCCTATTGGTGGCACACCCCAGGAAGTTAGGGAGTCAGTTAGGGAGTGCATTGCATGCAATTTAAACTAATTGGCCCTCATTGGCAGGTTTGAACTGATTGGCCCTCACTAACAGAGTGCAATTTGTATTGACTGGCCTGCATTGGTAAAGTTTTCTTTCCCTATTGGCTGCACACCCCTAGGGAGTGCCAATCATGTAGGGGTTGAGTTGTCTGGTTGCAATTTGATTGGCCCTTATTGGCAGAGTACAATTTGCACCTCTTGGTTTTAATTGGCAGAGTGCAATTTAAACTGATTGCCCTTTACTGGGAGAGTAGCATCTCCCTATTGGTAGCAAACCTCAGGACCAATCAGGTAGGGAATGAGTTGCCTGCATGCAACTTCAACTTTATAATGTTTAGTGAAGTGATATTGATGATTCCATGCTTCTAAATACTTTAAAAGAAAAATCATGCCCCCTTTCAACCTCCTCTAGCCTGAATATTCCCTTCAGACTTTCCTCACAGGGATTGGTCCCCAGATCATCCTCAATGCTCCCCTCTAAATGTAAAGGTATCCCCTGTGCAAGCACCGAGTCATGTCTGACCCTTGGGGTGACGCCCTCTAGCGTTTTCATGGCAGACTCAATACGGGGTGGTTTGCCAGTGCCTTCCCCAGTCATTACCGTTTACCCCCCAGCAAGCTGGGTACTCATTTTGCCGACCTCGGAAGGATGGAAGGCTGAGTCAACCTTGAGCCGGCTGCTGGGATTGAACTCCCAGCCTCATGGGCAGAGCTTTCAGACTGCATGTCTGCTGCCTTACCACTCTGCGCCACAAATCTCACTCCCCTCTACACCTTCTCAATTTTGTCCATATCCTTTTTGAAGTGAGGCCTCCATAACTGCCCACAGTACTCCAGGTGTTGTCTGACCAATACACTATACAGCAGGGCTATGACATCTTGATATTTTGATGTGGTGCCTCTGTTGATACAGCCCAAGACTGCATTCACTTTTTTTTAACCGCTGCATCACACTGTCTTCTCATATTTAGCTTACAGTGCACAAGTACTCCAAGATCTCGTTCTTACACACTGCTACCAGTATGCATGCTTCTCATTTTTGTGTCCCAGAAGTGGAACTCTGCACTTATCCTTATTGAATTGTATCTTGTTCTCATTTCCTCCCTTTTCCAGCATGTTCAGATCTCATTGAACTTGATCATCTGGGCTGTTTGCTACTGCTCCCAATTCGGTGTCATCTATGAAGAATTGTTTTTAATACCCCGCCTTTAACTGTTCAAAGGAGTTTCAAAGCAGCTTATAATCAATTTCCCTTCCTCTCCTGAGAGTAGACACCTGTGAGGTAGGTGAGGCTGAGAGAGCTCTGAGAGGACTGCTGCGTCAGAACAGCACTATCAGAGCTGTGAGGAGGCCAAGGTCACTGGGCTGCCTGCATGTGGAGGAGCAGGGAATTAAACCTAGCTCTCCAGCTTAGACGCTGTTGCTCTTAACCAATACACCACACTGACTCTACAAATTTAATGCCTAGTCCCTGGGTGACGCCCACTGGACTGGTGCAGTTTTTCTAAGGAAAGGTACATGAGCTGAATCCATATCAAAATACACACATCTCCTTATGGGGCAGATTCAACCTCCCTCCTGTATAGTACCTTTCATCATACCCTTCCCAAGGTCTTCGGGTCCTGACCCTAGACTTCTTGATTTTAGATTTGTAGATTTTATAAACCTGATAAAGGTATCCCCTGTGCAAGCACCGGGTCATGTCTGACCCTTGGGGTGACGCCCTCCAGCGTTTTCATGGCAGACTCAATACGGGAGGTTTGCCAGTGCCTTCCCCAGTCATGACCGTTTACCCCCCAGCAAGCTGGGTACTCATTTTACTGACCTCGGAAGGATGGAAGGCTGAGTCAACCTTGAGCCGGCTGCTGGGATCGAACTCCCAACCTCATAGACAGACAGCTTCAGACATCATTTCTGCCGCTTACCACTCTGCGCCACAAGAGGCTACTAAACCTAACATGTTTCAAATGTGATCACTTGTATTACATCATATTAGGAGCAAAGCCCATTGCACCCAGAAATACAGAGGGCACTAGCACGTACACCTGCACTGTGACCTTCCTTTGATCTGGCCCTCCACCCCCTGCTCCCCGCTCAGCCTTGGGATCCAGTGTGGTCAAGGGGGTAAAGAGTAGAAGACTCTAATCTCAAGATCTGGGTTTGATTCCTGACTTCACCATATGCGGACAGCTGGGTTGCCAAATTCCAGGTGGGGGCCTGGAAACCTTCAGGAAAATGAAAGAGAAAGACAGGATTAAAGAGACAAAGAAAGCAGTGGCATGAAGGGAGAATCAACAGAGCGAGGAAGGGAGTCAAGGCTAGATGGGCAGAACTGGAAGAGCATTGGGGAAGGCATGGGTTTGGGAGCAGGGAGGAGAATGAACGGAGAAGTGGTGGTCAGGCTATCAAGGTGGTGGGAAACAGAATGGGGGAGGGAGTCGGTGAGCAAACAATAATCCCCCTCCACATGAGTTTGCCTGTCAGCAGCTGAGTATGTGTGAGCAAAGGGGAAGAAGGATGAGACCCTTCTCATGCAAATCTCACAGGCCCTAGCATGTCAATATATCTATTTCGGACCTATGTCATAGAGCCACAAAATGGAGCAAGAAAAGTCGTATTAAAACTCCCCGAAATGACAGAAAAAAACATGTGGCTTTAAGAAAAGAATGCCTTTGGAAACTGGCACCTGTTTGGAGTTGCAAGGCAACCACAATAACATAGCCAAACAACCCCAGGACTGCCTGTTTCAGCAAGTTGAAAAGATGTGACTGTGTGCAGGAGGGAACGACGGAGGGCCAAGAGAATTGTGCTGCATTTTTAAATGACTCTAAGATGGTGGCAGCATCCTCATGGCATCACACCTAGTTTGGCCCTGACTTCTGCCCTGTCCAGGTTTGGGTTGCACGTTATGAGGAAACACTGCCACCTTCTGTCTCTTTTACTAGCCGGGGACCTCTGTACCTATGAAAGTCAATTCCAGCACATGGTTATTTAAATATTCCTCTGCCTGAGTAAATGGATAATGATTTTTTCTTTACAGTTTGAGATTCATTAAGCAAGTGGCTTGTGCCAAGAGGACTGCCTGTTGCCAAAGGTATAACAGAAGGATCTGGCTTTGGCCATGGTCAAAGTATCAGAGATCGAAGAGCACCCAAGAATTGAGAGCAGGAGAGCTAGAATGTAAAAATAATGTCCTACAACATGCATGTTCTCCTAGAGAGGCAAGGCTTGATGGAATCATGAAAGTCATAAGAATACATATATGTATTTTGAACAGCTAATTCTAGTTCTCCAGTTATAGTCAAATGCTGGGCCCACAGAAATTTCCCATGAATTCAAAAAGGACTAAGCTTTGATTTTAAGACTCTGTATACATAAGTAGCCATCATCCAAAGAAGCCAAGGAACTTGGAGTTCTGCAGTAGAGGGTTCCTATTAATTCTCTTAAGCCTCTTGTGGCGCAGAGTGGTAAGGCAGCTGTCTGAAAGCTTTGCCCATAAGGCTGGGAGTTCAATCCCAGCAGCCGGCTCAAGGTTGACTCAGCCTTCCATCCTTCCGAGGTCGGTAAAATGAGTACCCAGCTTGCTGGGGGGTAAACGGTCATGACTGGGGAAGGCACTGGCAAACCACCCCGTATTGAGTCTGCCATGAAAACGCTGGAGGGTGTCACCCCAAGGGTCAGACATGACTCGGTGCTTGCACAGGGGATACCTTTACCTTTACCTTTATTAATTCTTATTATTTTCTCCTTGTTAGAATGCTTTTGGGGAAGCTTCTGTATACTTATCCCATCCATCCTCCAAGGAGCTCATGGATGCATACATGTTTCTCCACTCTTCAGCTTATTTGTTTATTTCTATTCAAAGTAGACCCTGTGAGATAGGTTGGGTTGAGAGAAAGCGATTGGCAAAGGTCCACCCAGTAAACTTCATGGCTGAGTAGGAATTTGAACCTGAATCAACCTGGCTCAACTGATTTCAATTTGGAGATATATTCTAAAGGAGAGGTGGGTTGGAAAGGGTGCTGGTGCTTTCATTTTCTCATCTAAACAAAAGCATCCATGAAAGAGAAAAAGGAGAGAAACTGTTGAGGTCACTTTAAAGGGAAGGATATGAAAACCAATCCAGCAGCACTGGAGGTAGACCAGAGTCACTGGCAAGGGACTCCCCACACTTGGCATAAACAATATACTTCTCCCTTGGGGTTCTGCGTCACTATCACTAATCACTATCACTAAACATTATAAAGTTGAAGTTCCATTCAGCCAACTTACTCCCTACCTGATTGGTCCTGTGGTTTGCTGCCAATAGGGGGATACCAGTCTGCCAGTGAGAGCCAATCAGTTCAAATGGCACTCTGCCACTTAGGGTTAAGCAGTGCAAATTGCACTCTGCCGTGAGGGCCAATCCGTTCAAATTGCATGCAGACGATGTATTCCCTACCTGATTGGCCCTTCCTGGGGTTGTGCTGCCAATAGGGAGAAAGCAATCTTCTAATGAGGGCCAATCATGGGGCTTATTTGTCCTCTTCCACCTGCTTGCTGGGTGGAACTGGTGTTAGTCTCTCTGAAAGGCCCTGCTGTTGGTAAGTTGCTCCATTCTCAGCTGCTTCCCACTCTCCATCTCCCCCCAACAAGGGAGGGAAGCCAGATGCTTCCATTGCCTGGTAACCCAGCTGGACCCAGCTCCTGAGATTAGAGTCTGCTACTCTTTAACCCTTCACCATTCTTGATCTCAAGATTCAGTGGGGAGCAGGGGGTAGAGGACCAGAACCCAGGAAGGTCACAGTGCAGGTGTATGTGCTGATGCCTGTTGTATTCCTGGGTGCAATGGGATTTGCTCCTAGTGTGATATGTTTGTATGCTATCTTTGTTTGTATTTAAAGGCTACCACGTGGTTGAGCTTCCCACCTGAAAGAGCTTCCTCAAGTTCTGTGATAATTTGACATGATCTTGCCAGCTGGGAAAGAGAATATGCTTTTGGTTCTAACCAAAATGCTATCCCTTCCTGTGCTTATTGTCCACAGAGAGCAGAGGCACCATGAATTAGTTGGGGAATGGAGAATACACTTTTGCCTCCTGGCTCAACACTGTCCATAACAACCTCTGATATATTCCAAGAATTCCACTGTGGTCCTTCAATAGACAGGTTATGATGGATTCAAGAAAACCTAGTTTCACTCCTCTGAAAAATTGTAGGAAATTGTACCTGGAAAGCATTTATCCTCCAGCTTAAGTAAAATGTAACGATAAAATTCCACTCTGGCTCAACCAGCAGAATCCCATAGATTTCACCAAATATTAAAGATTGCCCTTGAGCTAATCTGAGTGAAATTCACTCTTGGCATAAGCAATTCTGTTCCAGTGACCTCTGGACTCTAGCACATCATGTTAGAACTAGAAGGCATCTGGCACAATTAACATTCATCAGGCTTAAACCCAACGTAGAGACAGTTTTTTCAAACATTTCCAATTTGATCATCAGAACTTGCTGCCATTGCAAATATTAACTACCAACTGTATAATATGTGTTTAAAAAGGGAAGGATATCAGTATTGATCTTATGCTGAAGATGCTTTGAGCACACGTAATATTTCTGTGTGTTCCCAAGTGTCAGAAACCCCAAGTATTTCTGCAATGATTTTATTCTGTTACTTATGTTTAGCTTAAGGCGACCAGATTGTCCCACTTTTGGAGAGGCACCTGGCAAATTGTACTTATGTTGCAAGTAAAATATATATATATATATATATTACAATACTATTTTTGTGTTCTATGAAAAATTTTGTTGCTCCATATAGGCCAAATTTTTAATCAAGAACGTCCACACACACACACACACCCCCGGTCAATGGTGTGCCACTTTACCAATGTTAAAATCTGGTCACCTTAGTTTAGCTAACCTGACCTTTGTTCCCTGATGTAACACAGATGCTTTTGCTTGACACCAAAGGTCAATTTCCTGCCATTATATTTTATGCCTCTCACTTTTCTTCTCACATTCCTTATTCCCCCTTTCATTAGGGGCCCTGTAGTCCCCCACACCATCCTGTTCCTTGAAGCCCAAATGATGATCTCTATATTTTGACTTCTTTGAAATGTGCCTGGTTCAAGTTCTCAAAGGAGGGGGAAGAGCTCCTATATTGTTCAACATACCTTGGTGAACCAGTTCTGACTGTGTTCGAAGTAGATGCTTGTATTTTCTTAATAAATAAATTTTAATTCCATGAGTTTACTTATTTAGAAATCAAAGTTCTCACACCAAGCCTTGAAGTTTAAAAGGATGGACATACTTTCTAGGGATGTATATTCAGATATACCAAGTTGAAATTATACCCAACATTAGCTGCTTCAGGCCAATGACTAAGAGCTGATGACTGGGTAGATCAGGGTCAAGTCTGGGTTTTTTATTCTCTCCCAGTCCAAATAACGCCCCCTACACACACACACATTCCACACTTCATTCGATTTCTGTTTTGATTTGGGGCACTTTAAATTTTCCCTCTGCAATGTCCATGTTTGAGTCTGCGGTGGCACTACCTTTTCTCCATGATATCCAGGAGTGGATATAACTCGCTACATCTGAGAAAAACACTCAGAAAGCCCCAGTATTTCAAGTGTAAATGTTGGTGTTTTGCCAGATTAACTTGGTCAGGGTGTCAATTCAAAGACTGAAGGAAAACGGGTTCCAGGTTGCCATTCCCTCACAAGTTTATTTTTTGCCCTTATTTTTGTGATTGTTTTTAAGTGACGGTGGTCCAAAAGCCCACTGTTCTATGAGCAGTATGAGCAGAGATTTGCCTTTTGGAGTCCCCTCCCCCCAATTCTCTCCTGATGCTGATGCTGCACCCCACCCCACTCACTCAGGCTGCAGGAAAAGAAAAATAAACAAGCAGCCTCTTGCTCCACTTGCCCCTTCCCTGGCTTTTTCAACAAAAGGCAGGAAATAAAGCCCACCCTAGGCTTGTGCTTTTACAATGCCAGCTGGAGCTTCACACAAGCAAGGAGTAGACAGGAGACCGGCTGCAGAAGGCACAGACTTGGGACCTGTTTCAGGTCATGAAAAGGACTGCTGCAGATCTGTTGGAAAATCTGGCTTCACAGCAATCAGAATTCAGCAGGATTGAGAATGGGGAAAAATGTAAGTGCAGATAAGACCTTGGCTTAAACCTATGGCCCTTTAAACTTTACAAGGGAATGGGGCCAAACTGTCCCCAGATATACCATACTAGCAATACCCCTATTTGAGAGGCTTCTCCCCATTGCTGGCATCAGTAGCAGAGCCCACTCTCTTAGTCAGAAAATGGCAAGCAGGCTCCTTGATTCCCATGGGGCTTGGTTGTCATAGTGACTGTTTTCTCCCCCATCAGTTGAGGTTTTTTTTGGTAGTGGTGGTTTTTAATGAGAAAGTAGCATGACATCAATACCAATGGCAGTAGAGACTTCTGTAACTGGTTGACAGATTACACCCAAAGGGTGCTTGTTAATGGTTCATCATCCAATTGGAGAGGAGTGACAAGTGTAGTGCCTTAGGGATCTGTCCTGGGCCCGGTGTTTTTCTACATATTTATAACTTATTTGGATGAAGAAATAGAAGGGGTGCGTATTAAATTTGCAAATGATACTAAACTGGGAGGGGTAGCAAACACAGAAGAAGACAGAATTAGGATACTGGATGTAGGCTTGTGCGCTTCGGCTGCTGTGAGGACGGCATGGGAGGAAGGGGTGGCATCAGTCAGTGCACCCATGCAGGCGCAGAGCTCTGCACTTGCATGTGGGCGCCGGGTCACATACCGCCACTGGCGCTGCCCCACCCCCCGCACCACGGTGCTGGCCGCTTTTGGCTTCAACAGCGGCTTAAGCACCCAAGCCTAACATAATGATCTTGACAGGCTGGAAAACTGGGCTAAAATGAGTAAAATGAATTTAAATACTGATAAATATAAAGCTCTGCATTTAGATCGAAAAATCGAATGCATCATTATACGATGGGGGAGACCTGTAGTATCTACGTGTCTTAGTAGACCACACATTGAAAGTGAGTCAGCAGTGTGACTCAGTGGCTCAAAAGGCAAATGGGATTTTGGGCTGTATCAAATAGAATATAGTGTCCAGGTCACACAAGGTGATGGTACTGCTTTACTCTGCTCACTTGAAGTTCTGTGTTCAGTTTTAGGCATGACAATTGAAGTATGATGTAGACCAGTGGTCCCCAACCTTTTTTTCACCGGGGACCACTCAATGCCGGGGAGGGCAACAAAAATGGTGAGGGGTTTGGAGACCAAGATATATGAGGAAAGGTTGAGGGAGCTTGGTATGTTTAGCCTGGAGAAAAGATGACTAAGTGGTGGTTTGATAGCAATCTTCAAGTATTTGAAGGGCTGCCACCAAGGATGGAGCGGAGTTGTTTTCTGTTGCTCCAGAGATTCGGATCAGGACCAATGGGATGAAATTAATTCTAAACACTTTTTGGCTAAACATCCAGAGGATGTACAATCTTACTATTTCCTTCAAACAGATCTGCCTATCCACTCAAAATTATATTAATCAATCCTTAGCCCTTACAAGGGAATGACATTGAAGAGAGAGGAATTTCATATGCTGCCCTGAGCTTCTTGGAGAAAGTGTGGCATTGAAAAGAAGAATAGGAAATAAAACCGTAAGTATCAGACTAATGATGAGATGTTGCAGTGAAATCTTAAGCAGACTAACACTTACCACTGAAGTCAGTGTATTAAGACAAGTGCACCTCTGCTTAGGACTGTGATGCTTATTGCATTAACTTTGTGGTGTACAAAATGGTTTAAAATGGTTGTGCCATGTGTGTTTAAATAACACAAAAAGAGAGAGAAGAAAGAAGAAAATGGCTGAAGTAACTGGTAGTACAGCCAAGTATATACTAGCTGATGTATCCATTTGGTGATCTTGGGTATCTACCCCCCTGAAGATATTAGGCCAGTGTTTTCCATCCGTGCTAATTGGAATTCCTTCTGAATTGAATATGGTAGGAATCAGGCCTAGAAGATGTGAAGTGTGCATTGTCCCACCCTAGTCAAAGACTGTGACCTTATGAAAGCATGCAGAGCTGTCCCCCACTCTTACCATTTAATTCTTCTTGGTTTTATTTATTTATATTTATATGTCACCACTCTCAAATGTCTCGCGGTGGTTTACAAAATCCATTAATACAATAAAATCCCCTAAAATCACCCATTAAAACACAGTTAGTACAATAGCATAATATCAGATGGCGGACAATGAAATATTACCACTCCCCGCCCCCCCCCCCCCCGTTCAGCATGAGTCCGTCGCTCTCTATTTGAGAGTAAGGAACTTACTTAATTCCAGCTAGAGATCCTCAGCTGACAACACTGGGTACCCTGGGAGTAGTGCCTCTGGATGCCCCACTTCCTTAGCAAAGTGATCTGGGGCTATTCCACGATAGACGCAACTGAGTCGTTCTATTTATTTATTTATTTATTTATTTATCATACTTCTATACCACCCTCCCCGGAGGCTCAGGGCGGTTTACATTATAACAGAGAACCATACATAAACAGGGCTGTTTAGGGCTGTTCTTGGGTCTATTGATAAATATGTTGGCGAGTTCCAAGGAAATGGACTTGGCTGAAATGGGGCATTATGGGTCTCGTAATAGCAGTAAATCATTCTCACATATGATTTTATGTTGCGAGCATTAAGAATGCTCTCTGAAGATAAGAAGCTCTCTGCAAGTACTAATAATTACAATCATTGCTGTTTTATCTCTGGCACTATAATTTCACTTAGTGTTACAGCCATAAATTCCTATGTTTTCTGAGAATATCTTCAGTGTTTATATAAATAGTCCAATCTTTCCACAAAGGGAACTGATAAAAAATTTAACATAATCACCATAGAGAGCTTCTAAGAACCAAAAATACAAAGGCTGTTGAGGTAATTCTTTTTTCTTTATTGATGTTGGCATCAAAATCATACTACTATTTGCATTTTTTCCCTGTTGTTAAATATTCCTGTGCCATTTGCTCATAAGTTAAAAGGAAAGAATAAAGGTGCTGATTAATTGTCTGAACAATTGGTTGTCAGTCAGTGCTTGTTAACCAGTGATGGGAATGAGGTAGAAAGTTCCCCAAACTATAGAAGATTCTGGGTTTTGTATAGAAAAGTGTATTGGTTGATTCCCATGGTCCAGATCTGCTAGCAGAGATTAACAGACATTTATTTGTAAACTAGGGGAAAAGCCCACTGCATTCAGGAAACGGCCTCCCCCTCCCCCCAGGACCTGGAAAGGCTGCAGGATGGCAGCCCAATGCAGGGAGCTCACCGGCAGGGGCAGCTCTACTGCAGCAGGGATCTGCAGCCTCCGAGCCTCAGATGGACGTGGAAGGAGGAGGGGTGGTCAGGGGTGTGGGACAGAAGGCAATTGGCTGGCTGCTGGACAGGCAAGCCAGTTGGAGGAAGAGGCATTCAGGGGCGCTCTGAGTGGGTGTTAGGCACTGAGTAGCACTTAAGCCATGAGACCAGCTCCTTCTCCTAGTCCTTACCAAATGTGTATAAATTATTTTTATACTTGTGTGTCATGTGTGTGTTCTTGACATACCTCTGCATAACCTGGCTTTGCATTGAATGGTATAGTGGGAGAGAGTAAGAAATAATCAACAGGTCTTGTTGCAAACAACAGCCAGTCCCTTTTTCAAGAACTGTGAAAAGTAACAGAGGAATGACTACTTCTGAGTGGTCTCACATTTTGCTATAGCTGTACTGGTGCTGGAGTTGAATTAGAGATATGCTGTATTTCACTTAGCTGCAGTTCTTGCAAATGATCAACACAGGCATGTCCTTTTCTGTTGTCACATAACAACCAAAGATTTTCTGAATCAGCAACAGTGATTATAGAAGTTGTTCTTTGCCTTGGGTCCATCCGGTAGGATCCAGGTCACCGTTTTTCAGCCCTTTGAAGTTAGTGGAAGGTTCCTCCTTTTACCGTGTGGATAAATTCTCAGTCCAGCAGAGTAGATGATTTATGAGCTTGCTGGTCCATGTAACGGAATAATACCATTAATGTCAAAATGAAACTCTTCAAGTACTTAAAATTAAGCATAGCAAGGTTTCTCATTCTGATTCTTCTAAGTCAAGGGGGGAAACCTTTTTGTGTGGATGACACATTAGGTGAAAAGAAGATGCAGAGGACCTGACTTTCCATATTTGAAACCCAATCCAGGCAACCCCCCCATAATGAAGATTATAGTAATGATTTCAGGCTGAAGCACAGTTATTGAATATGTGATTATATCCAGAGAACTATATAATCTGGATGGTGACATCATTTTTTTTCAAAAACTCATTTACTTTTGCCCTCCTTTTCCCTGTTCTTTTGTGTCTTTATTTGAAATATTTTCTAAAAGTATAAAAATAATTTAAACATGTTTGTACAAACGTGAAGTTTTAAGTTTGTATAATTTGATATGGAAAGCTCTGGCCATGCTGGGCCAGGCCTGTGCACACCGGGAAGAGCCAGGCCTGTTTGGAGATATCTCAGTACCTTGTCCCCAAAAGGCTTAAAATGCAGCAACTGGCACCTCAGGCTGGAACATAGGAGAAAGGAGGTGCCTTATTTTTTCTCCCCCACAAAGTATCTCATGTGCTCCCATCTGTATAGGAAACTCTCACTACTTTGGACAAGTCTTGTCTGTAACCTAGCAGTTTTACATATCAGAGACCTGCTCCCCTCTCCCATGCTAGAATAGATTAACAGACTTCCTCCTCTTATGCTTGATGTCCATTCCAGATGGAAAGTATTCTGCCTCACTGGTATGGTCTCAGTGGGGCAAAAAATAAGATCAGCCTGGATGCACTAGGGATCAGAACAGGTGAAATGCAAGTTCAGGAGGAACTGGTCAGGGCTGGTGTTGACACCCAGGTGCTTTCTCAGGAAACTGGCTTGAAAATAGTCAGATCACCTCAGGAGGAACCTTGACAGAATTGTCCTCCTCTCTTGCCAGTGCCAGTGGTAGTTCAGGAGGAACTCAGGTGAGAATTTCAGAAGCATCCTAGAATCCCCCAATGTGGCAGGTCCATTTTAATGGGCAAATAGCCCTGGGGAGGCTTCTAATGATGGTTAAATCCTAGGAGAGGGAAAAAATCAGCATAGAAAACAGAAGGCAACTAAATAAAGACCTATGCTACAGACACTGAGAGGTTAAGGAGATTTGGGGCAATCACAGGCAAATGTTCAGATATTCACTTGTGGTATATATGGTTCTTTAAAAATCATTGCCTTGTATAGGTATGATTTTAATCTACAATGCTTTAAAAGTTCTTTTTAAACCTAAGTTGCTGTTGTATATTGAGAAAGATAAACCATGCTTTTTAAACAGTGATTAACAAGTAGAGTATGTAATTATCTGGTGGCTTGTTGTATAATTTTGAGGATAGAATGCCTAAGAGAATAAAATACAATAAAATTTGAATCCAATGGCACCTTTAAGTCCAACAAAGATTTATTCAAGGGGTGAGCTTTCGAGTGCAAGCACTCTTCCTCAGACAATGAATTGTTGGATTTAAGTATATAATCTAGGATGCCTCCTTTTCTCAGCTTCTTGTTATTATTATTTTTTTTTTACAGTTCAAAAAAGAAACGTTGGGGAGAAATTAAAAAACATTTAGATAAATATTCAGAAATGAATGAGATAAAACAAAGGCAATATTGACATTGACACAAAGTTATGGCCCAGCAAATAGAAGAGAAACGCCACTCTAGATGTACTATGAATGAAGTTGCCTCATGTAGAAATGGCAGAGCGTGCTGCTCTGCTGCAATGCCTCAGCAGCAGCTCAACGCAGCCCCTGCCATGCATAATCAGTCCTTGTAGTAAATTCCTTGGACTGGGGAGCACTGTCAAGGCCCCATTGTTCAATCATAGTTCTATGTTTATAAACAAATTACAATTAATTTTGCTGAATTTTATGAGACACTGGAAAGTAAGGGTAATCCCAGAAATGCAGTGCTGGTCAGTGAAAATTCTATACACAAAATAATATACAGCATGTAATAAAAATTACCGTTATGCATAGAATCCAAAGTGTAGGTAATTTTGAGTTGGTTTGATTTTCAGCTATTAATTTTCATAGGTTTGCAATTTATGTAAACGTTTTATGCAAAGGTTCAATTTTCTTGGAGAGATATGTTTTGAAAACAGGTTTGTTCAATAAGGAAATATTTTTTAAAATGAGACTCTCCCCTTCTTCATCATTTCTTCCCAACGACTCTGTGAAGTAGATCAGTGGAACTGAGGAAAGCTTGCGAGAGGTCAACCATTAAACTTCACAGCAGAGCAATGATTTCAACCTAGTTGAACATGCTAACTAGTATTTAGCTTTGGGTCTCAGAGTATTTAGCTTTCGGTCTGCTTTAGGATGCTCTGGGCTGATCCTGCGTTGAGCAGGGGGTTGGACAAGATGGCCTGTATGGCCCCTTCCAACTCTATGATTCTAGGAACAACCAGGAATGTACTTTGTTTTACTATCCAACCCCATTAATCAGTAATGTTCCATAGGTAATTCCATACCAACCATCAGTAACATCTTCACAAGTCAGAAGTACATATTCTGGAATACGGCTAGGATTTATTTGTAAAACCTAAAGAGAGATATAATATTAAACATGTAATCTGTCTCACACATTCGCAGTTTTGGAGAATTGCAAATCCATATTACTCTGCTGCGAGAAAATGGAATATAATGTTGTGGCACTTCAAAGAATAACATACTTAATATGGCATAAGCTTTCAAAGATTAGAGCCCTCTTCATCAAATGCATGAAATGTGACTTCAGTGGGAGGAATAAAGATGTGAGCGCAGCAAAAATAATTGTAAGCAGTGGGATCAAGCACTGTGCTGGAGAAACACGCTGTAGCATTTCTATGAAAAACTCAAATATATACAAGATGATAGCACAATCTTGCTAGACTTTCAAAGATAATTTTAGACGTACAAAATGAAAAGGAACCATTGTTGACATTAAGTCCTAACTGGATTTAGCCAGTTTCCTGATGAAGTGCAATTCTACAATCTCACATTGAACTTCCCCTTTGAAGCCCTTTTGTTGAAGAATGGCCTTAATATTGCTATGTTTATGGTGACTTTTAGGTCCATAGTGAAGTAGCTTGGGAGACAGAAATGTTCCTTTAGTTTCTGAGGCTGCACTTCAAATAGTTAAGCATAATGATTTTTCTCATCCCTTTCCCCTTCTAGTCTTCCTATTTTGGTCCATGTTGTCCAATCTGGATACAGTTAGGGAACTGGGGGTCCCTTGTCTGTCTCAAGGTCAGCAGTTACGAACCTGGAGGTCAGGACCCCTTTGGGGGCCGAATAACCTTTTCAGGGGGTTTGTGGCAGAGTGAGCAGCTTGGCCGGGGGCGGGGGTGGGGGTGCTGCCACTGTTGCTGCTCCTCCTGCAGGCGCCTGTGCTTGGCCACCAGCCGCTCCAGCAGTGCCTCCAGCATGGCACAGTCTCTTGTCAGGCACTCCAGGTGGTGGCACAGCTCCACAGCCTTGGGCTCCAGGTGGTGGCAGCGCAGCTCCTGCAGTTGTGTGTCCAGCCTCTCTAGACGCTCCTGCTTGCTTTGCAGTGCATCCTGCTCCAGCACCACCTTCTTGTGGGCCTAGCTCAGCTCAGCCACCACCAGCCACAGCTTGGCCACCTCCTCCTCCTACACAGGCTGCCGCTCCTGCCCACACCACATTGCTAGTTCTCATGTGCTCTAGTCATGCTGTAGAAATGAGATTTCTAGACATCATAAATGACTACACTCTGGAACAGTTGGTCAGAGACAATGAGAGGGGTAATTATCGTGAACTGGGTTCTGAGTGATGAGATCTAGTGAGAGATGTAGATGTTACTTCACTAGCTGGCATTAGCAAGAGTGATCACAGTGCTATAACATTCAGCATTTATATCAATGGAAAGTTACCACTAAAGTCCAAAACTATAACATTTGATTTCAAAAGAGGGAACTTAACAAAAATAAGGGAAATAGTTAAAAGGAAAATATATAGTTTCTACATGCTTTGGAGGAATTTTTAAAATATTGTATTCTTTCATCATTGCACCACTTAGAAAGAAAAAAGTACAATTGGCCATAACCCTGGAACCCTTCAGACCAAAGGAGCATGTCAGATGGAAGCCTTGATAACCAAAGCATAAAGATGTCACTGTCAACTTTCTCCAAATATACGCATTTGTTGTAAATGTCACATAAACCTGTAGCTAAGTGATGGATCACGACTGTCTACACTTCCCAAGTCTTCCTCTGGAAAGGAGCTTTAACTCCTTCATGGACATTAACATCTCGGATTTTGCTCTGAGCAAAGTTTAATTAATGTACGCTGTGCAAACTTGAAATGCATATGCTTAATTTGCACAATTAAGTCCATATTTTGCAAGCCATGACAATGGACAACAGCTTTGCAGGGCAATGAAGTTACCCTTTCCATGATCCCTTAGCTCCACAAACCTCTCTGTCCATCAGGTATTTTCATGTTATGCAAGCCTATCAAAACTGCATGAGCTAAAAATTGATGAAGAACAGTTACATGACTAGGTTGCCATCAAGGGAATTTCCCCAAAATCTACTCCAAAAGTTTCATACATCCTCATTAACACTCCAGAGTGCGAATCCTTTCCTTTTGATTCATCAATCCTGCATTCATTCTTCACTCTTTGCATAAAACTGTGATCTGATATAGCTGGTCCAAATCCTGTGAGTTATCTTTATAGATTACCCTCCGTTGTGATGAAAACAGATAGCCAGAGGCACATTTCCACTGATAAATTGTTTTTAAAGCACCAAATTGCACAGAAGAACTCTTGCTTACTGTGATTTATGCACACTGTTAAAGTATCTTTTAAAAATTATTAGAAGGCAAAAGCTATGATTCACTGAAAATGTAATTATATCAGATCCAAAATGGGGGTTGATTACCATGCCCTCTTCTGTGTGTGTCTATTTAGCCTATCCTAAATCAAGATGAGAAGTTAATCCTAGAGGGGATTTTGCTATGCTGTAAGGTTTTTGCTACGCTGTGCCCCTAGTGGCTGCCACCAGAACTACAGTTTAAAAATATGAGGAAGACCTTGGGCTGGATTCAGCATGAGCCAGCGGATCCTTTGGTGACCATGTTTCCTTTTGCCACTGACCATGCCAAGCATTAATGACTTTTCTAATGAGTTTGATCGCATGATATGTCCAAAGTAAGTGAGCTTCAGCAGCAACATCTTCCATTCTAATGACACAGTTGGCCTGTTCTTCTCCCAAACAATCTTGTTGGTAACTTAGGCTGTCCATGGTATTCGCAGCATTCATCACCAACACCATAATTCAAAAGCATCTATTCTCCTCCTGTCTTCCTTCTTCAGGGTCCAACTTTCGCATCCATAGGTTGTTATGGGGAAGACAACGGCATTGACTAGCCGGTACTTTGTATTAAGGCTGATATCCTTACTCTTCCATATTTGGTTCACGCCTAACATTCCATTCCGGCCCAGAGTTATTCACCGTTTGATTTCACAGCTGCATCCACCACTTTGAGTGATCATAGAGCCAAGAAAGATGAAATCATCAATACATTATCAGTCGTGACTTTGCTGCTCCTGCCAATAAATTCTTATTAATAAACTGCATATATAGTTTAAACTAATGTCCAGTAATTTGCAAATGTTTACTCTGTGAACTCATAGGGTTCAGCCAGGAATTCCTTGACACAATCCAACACTCTGTGTCACACTTATTTATTTGTTTATTTGTTTATACTGCCCTTCCCTATGGGTCAAAACCCAGGTGCCATCAGGTCTACCAGCAGAACCAGAACTCTAGACACCCTGCCACTGTTTCCTTCCAAACACCAAGAACATCACTTCCCCAAACATCATGTTCCATCTATACATTGTGTCTAATGGCCACTGCTGCTTCTTATGTTTAGCCAATCTCCTCTTGAAGCTGTTTATTCCTATAGCTACTACCACTTCCTGTGGCAGTGAATTCCATACGTTAATTACTCTTTGTGTGAAGAAATACTTCCTTTTATTTGTTTTAAGCCTACGATTCATTAATTTCATTCACTGCCCCCCAATGTTTATGTTGGAGAAAGAATAGTTATGCAGACTACGCAAACCACCTAAGCCCATTTCATGGGACTTAGAAGGGTCTAACTCTGCAAGGTTGCATTGTTAGTCAGGACAAGCCAAGGGGAGTTTGGTTATCCTAAGTGATAGTCTCAAAAGTATGAGCAAAAATTTAAATAAATGGCTAGAGGAAAAGGTTTGGGGGACTATTTTTACCCCAAATGTTCAAGGCTGAAAAATGTAATGTAATTCTTGGACCTACAAGGAAGGGGATTAGCTTCACTGGCATAATAATACACTCTAATCTAGAGGTATATGTGAATGATAAAATGGAAAGAGATGGAGAAAAGAGAAAGACTGAACCAGAGATTTTAGTAAAGGACCCATTAAATAATGAAAGTGGAGAGGGGATTCTAAGTAATCCTAGAACTAATACTGTATAATTATATTTTCCAATATGAACCTACTCAAATATTAAGATCTTCCTTGGAAGCTCTGCTTTGGTTGCCACAAGGATGATGGACACTTACTTTGAATCAGGCACCAAAACAATGGAACTCAGTACACGGAGAAGTTAATCTCTCTCCCTGTATTGATTTTTGGGTGTTTAGCAAAAGCAATTCCTGAAGGCTTCTTGTTTCTTTGGACTTTTGCTGGGGTGCCTTTTTTGTTTGCTATAGATCTTGCTCTTGTGTTTTCAAAGTCTTCCATGGTGATCGCCTTGCCAAGTACTGACCCTGCTGAGCTTTCCAAATCTATTTAATATATAGTCCTCAGAAGATGTATCAGATATTAAACAGAGGGACAGACCAGAACCAATGGGATGAAATTAATTCAAAAGAAATTCTGTCTAAACATCTGGAAGAAGTTCCTGACAGAGCAGTCTCTCAGTGGAACAGGCTTTCTTGGGAGGTGGTGGGTTCTCCATCTTTGGAAATTTTTAAACAGAGGCTGGTTAGCCATCTGACGGAGAAGCTGATTCTGTGAAGGTTCAAGGGGGTGGCAGTGGATGAGCAATAGGGTTGTGACTGTCCTGCATGACCCAGGAGGTCCCTTCCATGATTCTATGATAAACTGATAAGAACAAGATCTGGCAAGATTGGACTATGCCAACAAACTAGCTAAAAAATCCAACACAACTTAACTCCAAGACCATGTAAAAACAAGCCACTAGGGGGAACCTTACAAAGAAAATCCCTACACAAGATATGGATAACAATGCAAAAAAATGTGACTGCACACCCAAACCAATTGACACTTGCTCACTCAGGAGATTACTCTGGGGAGGAACATTGGCTGAGAGAGGGGTCTAACACTATACCAGACAGACACAATACTAAATAAGAAATAATATATATATTTTTAAATACACCAGAGGGCAACCTTCCCACTAGGGGTCATAGAGTCATTAACATCACACATTTAAAAAGGTAGGTGAAAAAGTAAAAGCACATTCCACCCCAGAAAATCAGATAACACGGGAGATTTTTTTTGGGGGGGGGGGACAGAAACATAGCACCAGACAAAACTCCCTTTAAAAAACTAAAAACACCCATCCTGAACAGTTATTATTATTGTTATTGTTATTGTTATTGTTATTGTTATTGTTATTGTTATTGTTATTGTTATTGTTATTGTTATTGTTATTGTTGTTGTTGTTGTTGTTGTTGTTGTTGTTGTTGTTGTTGTTGTTGTTGTTGTTGTTGTTGTTGTTATTATTATTATTTGACTTTTAGCCCACCACTCCTGGAAGGCTTGTGGTGGGTTACATTCAATAAAAATCTAAATAAAATACCCCTAAAATACAACAATATCCTGACAAAAACCAACAAATGCGGCAACATAACACAACTAAAATAACCCCCCTAAAAACCAACTCCGGGGGTGGCATGGAAAATGATCTCAACTGCCCGTAGAATAGTCCAGGAGGGGGGTCCAGATCTTCCTGGTGTGCTGGCCTCAGCCGTAAACCTGGCGGAAGAGCTCCGTCTTGCAGGCCCTGCAGAACCCCAAAAGATCCTGCAGGGCCCTTAGCTCTTCCGGGAGCTCATTCCACCAGATAGAGGCCAGGACCAAAAAGGCCCTGGCCCTGGCCAAGTGCACTTCCCTGGGGCCGGGAATGACTAGTACATTTGTCCCCACAGAGCATAAGACTCTGCAGGGGGCGTAGGGCAGAAGGTGGTCCCTAAGGTATGTGGGGCCTTAAATGTAAGCACCAAAACCTTGAACCGGATCTGGGCAGTAACCAGAAGCCAATGCAGCACAGCACAGGCTGGATATGGGCCCTCCAAGGTGTTCCAGTGAGGACCCTAGAAGCTGCATTCTGTACCAGCTGCAATTTCCTTATCAAGCCCAAGAGCAGGCCCGTGTAGAGCGAGTTACAGAAATCTATTCTGGAAGTGACCATCGCATGGATCACAGTGGCCAAGTGTTCAGGGAACAGGTAGGGCACTAGTAGCCTACCCTGGCGTAGATGGAAAAAGGCCTGGCTGGCTACTTTTTTGATCTGAACCACCAATGCCAACAAGGCATCTAAGGTCACACCCAGATTCCTGGCCTGAGACGCGATGATCAGTTGTGTCCCTGCCAGGGTGGGTAGATGCACTTCCTGGACTTGCCCCCCTACCACCCAGCCAGAGGACCTCCGTCTTGGAGGGGTTGAGTTTCAGGCGACTCTGCTCAAGCCACTCGGCTATGACTTCCAAACATCTTGCAAATGGTTCGGGGGGGGGGGGAGTCTGGGCGGCCATCCATCAGGAGATACAGCTGAGTGTCATCCGCAGATTGATGACAACCGAAGCCGTAACTCTGCTTGGCAGGACCTCCCCCCCAAAAACCCACACACTAACTAAGGGCTATCCACAGATACAGTTCCAAGGTTGCCTTTGGCAATCACAAGGGGATGGGAGAGGAATGTTGCCACACCCACCTTCACAAACTCAAGAAAAATTTCACCTTGGTGCATGGGGAGGACAACAACCTCAGTACAGTCATATGCTACAGACTCCACCGTTCAGAGCATCTGTTTTCTCAAGGGGAAGTGTCCTCTGCCCTCAGGAGATGAATTCCAATTAACAGGCAATCCCCAAGTCCAACATGGGCGCTGGCACTGGTATTCTCAACCCAGCAAACAAGCACAAAATGGCAAATAGATACACACACATGCAAAACTAGGGGGGAATAAACAAGACAATACACACAAGGGCCACAGCACATGGGGGAATACACACCATTCATTGCAAAATGCAGGAGGGCTCAACATGCTACTACAAACCTACATGTGGCAATGCTACCTACAACACCTAAGACAAAACATATGCACATGACACAGCACTCATCCCCTTCACATGTACAAAACAAATCTGGAAATATTTTTAAAAGAGCAGTACAACAAGACCAGACACCAAGGCGCCTCACAGCACACAATGCAACAAGAAGCCCATTCAACAGCATCAACCACTGACACACAAATTGGGAAGTTCACGGATTGCTGTACAAAGGGCATAGTGACACTGCCAAGAATACAAACTACAGAACTAATCAAACAACTGACAACAACACCCACCATCCAGACATTTCATGGAGCACATCCATTTCATAAACAGCTCCTTGGCATTTGCCTCTGTGGATGCACAAATGGCATCACCGCCAGGGTATGGCCCATATTGTGTCTGTATCACAATCTCTGATACAACCCAATCCCCTCCTAGCTCCTGTTGCTTTCCAACATGCAACAGGCTTCACTGCTAGTCATAACAGAGAAGGGGAGGAAGGGAGAGTGAAATCTATTCTAGAAAGGAAGGCTGGCTACTTGTACTTTTTCTCTAGGTATCATTACAAAGGCACTCGTCTCAAGGAAACAGTGGGCTCAGAATTCATCTATAGTGGACTTCGTTCAAGTTTTAATATTGTGTGAGTTGGTTTATGCACAATCTGGTTTCTCCCACATTATCACCTTGGGAAGACCTAGAACCTTGTGGGGACTTGTGACTTAGACCAAACATGTTTTTATGCAGTGGTAGTGGCTTTTAACTTTTTATTTTTGAGCCTGTAACCAGTTTATGGCAGCAAAAGGCCCCATGAAAACAAAACAAGGCTTGAATTTCAAATACAGGGATCACTCACAGGAAGAGCCATACTATATAACCCATCATCGCTACAAGTAACATTCTTTTGGGACACTGGCTTTGTCATTTCTTTCGTCCTTTCTTTCTTTCATTAATATATAAAGATTGTGTTGAACCTAGAAGATATTTCAAATAGGCCTTTGCTGAATCTTAATAAGAACGGGGGTCATTTTTCTAGCAAATATAATTAGGATTAGCTATGCCTTTTGTGTGTGAAAAAACTGTCCATTGTCATGACTTCCCACTTTTTCTTGTACCAGTTTGAGATACTATGTGGCTTCCTTTTTCTTCCAATTTCATGCCACTTGTGATTTAGTTGCTGTTAGTAGCAATACAATGAGCTCTTTCCTAATCAGGGGAATAGCTTTATTATCTAAGCATCCCAATAGCATTGTCTTGGGCTGTAGGGGAATGGAATAACCCATAATCTTGTTTGATATGAAAGCTAATTAGTCCCCAGAAATGCTGGATCTTAATTTGCAACTATCATGTACAGAAATATGGAACAATTTTGCAGCATTTTCTCCAGCATAGCATATTGCCCACAGATATGGTGCAGTCTATGTATTAGATACCACCTACTAAATAACGTATTAGTAGGTGATGTGAAAGGTGAAAAGGACTATGTAGAAGGCCACATGTTTAGATCCATTGATAAGTCATTTCCTTGTTAGACTTCATACCATATATCTTCTCCCCCATATATGTGAGCCTAGAATCTAATATAAAACAGAAATGGCCCTGTGTGGGCCAATTCTGTATCATGGCTTCAAAACTCATCTAACCCCTATTAAATTATTCCGTATTCATTGCAGTATTTATGAAATCTTTGGAGATATTGTTATTAAGAAATGTCTTGATTTTTTGCACTGTAATTATACAGTTATTTGGGTAGTATTGTTTCACTTTTGGTTGTGTACGTAGATAAATGCTGGCAAGTCCCTTCCAAATTATGATGTCCCTGGATATATCATTCACTATATATAGATTACTTTTTCCAAAAATAAGAACATATAATTTCTTATTTCCTGGGAGAAAAAAATACTGCCCCAATAGAATCTGAACTGGATAGATATATTGTACAAGTAACATATATCCTGTATTTGTATTGTTTGTAGTTTTTTATGTGGACTGGTGGCTCCAAATATGGATATGTACACTGCTGCTCCAGTTTCCCAGAGTGATCTTTAGGGAACCATGTAATATGTTGCACTGACTCTTTGAATGCAGCGCTGAAACCAGTAACCCAAGTAAAAACTCACAATGTCACTTGTGCATTTGCATTTGCAACCTGTCCTGGCTCAAACTGTAACACAGGGACCAGAATCACCCACGTCTTGGTGTTTTGAAGAACAGAACACAGCTATTATTGAAGCCTCTATTAATCTACATTTTTTTGAGATACGGTAGCCCACATGGGTTCTAGGGACCCTGTTGATCGTTAAAAGTAGTTTGGGAGGTGTGATTCACTGGGGATCTAGATGGGAGGGACAACGTAACTGCCTTTTGGCTGCCTATTTTCCCCCTCTTGGCCCCACCCCTGACTGCTTTTGCTGCTTGCTCTTACAAGTAGGCACCCATACAGTTCAGTTGGGAGATCATGGCAGTATTAGGAGGGACAGCAAAAATTACACACACACCCCATCCATCCACCTACTGCTTTTCCTCTGCAAATCTCACCCTTCCCGTGTCATATGGTAGCTGCTTGACAAGAATGGGTAAGTATGCTGCCCTCAATGCCCCACCTTCAGGAACACAAAAAGCAAATGTGCAAAATGGGAGGCTGGTTAATAAACTGGGCTGTTGTCTTTTTGAAACTGTCCTTAATTTACATTCTCAACCAGATCAAAGGGATCTCTTAACAGAATAAGGTTTATTTTGCCCAGCATGTGATTTTATTCTCTGATGCATCTCTACTTTGTTTTGCAATCTTCCTCTGATAATGGAACCATACAAGCGCGGTTGAAATGCACTGGGTGTCACAAGACCGATTGAGATGAGAAGCCATCAGCACCTGAGAAATGGAGTAGATCTACAAGCCTACATACCCTGAGGCTTAATTTCTCATTCCACCCCCCCCCCCAACCCCGCTCTCAGCATGAAATGGCATAAATATCCCAGTGGCTCTGTACTTCCTTCATTTGGGGGAATCTCGTTATGAAGTCTGCTGACTTTTTAACTGATAGTTTTTAATGGATTGGTACCAAGATGAAAATAAATTTAAATCCTAGGTCTTTCCCAGCCACAATATTTAAAACCAAAGCTCTGGGCAAGGGAAACAGATCAACAGATTGATCCCTTGTTTTAAAAAGGATATTCAGCAGGTCATGTAAGAGGGTTCCCCCCCTTTATTCCTCTCTTTACAAGGGAGACTGCATATTCCCAAAGTCAATTACTTATTTCAAGGTTTTAAGACATCAATATGAAACGTACCTAAGTCTTTTTCACCAGGGCAGAGTTTCATCAGGAACTGATACATTATAAAGCAGCACTTGATGGATTTCACGGAGGTTTGGAACTTTTTGGAAGCTGTGAGAAGCCATACGAGAGATACAATTTGACTCAGTGGTTCGTTTTTTGACTGTCACTTCCTGTAATTCCTGCCCTCCAGTGAGGAAAAGAAAAAGAAAAGAAAAAAGAATCAATTTCCCCATTTCGCCTGTGGTCCAATTTTAATCTTAACTCTTCATTGTAATGGGAGAAAGAATTTTCATACTAGCAAATCCCCTACTCCCACCTAAGGGCAGCTCCTTGATGTGCTAAAGAGAAGGACCATTTGGATCAAATTTCCCAGAATGAGAAGCAGTTTATATCATTCTTCAGCAGTATTGTCCAACATTAGCCCTAGAGTGCTATCAAAGGTTAGACTCATTGCTTTAAGTTACATGGATCTCTCTAATGCAGATCCTTTTAATGCTGGCAATGCATTATGTATATACATTTCCCCCACTCTGGTCTGCACCTCTCTCTACCATGAACAGTTCTTATACCTTCTGAAAGTGTCTTGTTACACTCTATGCCGTGATGAATCTGAGGGGCTCTGATCAGATAGAGTATCAGATTCAGGCTTGGTAAGGCCACAGTAGTCGTATAGCAGGTTATAAACTTTCCACCATATTTCCCTTCATTCTGTTTCCCATTCTGCCCATGCTGCCTTGAAATCCCTTTCTCTTAACTCTGAAGAGTGTGGAAACAGTCTGAAATTGATTATTGATGGCAGAGCAAACCTTCAGGAAGAGAAAGGCAGGATGAAAGAGAGAGAAAGAGACAGAGAAAGAGAGAGAGAGAGACAGAGGTGGGAGGGAGGATGGAAGGAAGGCACCAGTTCTCCTGAAGGAAACAGCTGCTTTGAATGGGCACTGGTCCTCCTTCCCCCACCCCTATACAACAGTGTCTATATAGGTCCCCACCTTCCCATCCAACCCCGTATCTTCCAAAAGTCAGCAGGGCAGGCCCTGGAGGGTGGACTGCCACCGGCCCATCCTCCCAAAAGCTAGGCCAGAAAGGCTGGGGGGGAGGACCTTCCCTTTCCCCACATTTCCCAAAGATTGTGCCAGGCAGGGAAGGCCATGGGAGGAGGGGGCTGATTCCTTCCTCCATATCTCCCAAAGGCCAGGCTGGCTGGGCAAGGCCACAGGAGTCTGCCTCTGTCCCACCCACCCCCAAATCTCCCAAAGGCCAGGCTTCTTTGGGAAGACCATAGGGGATGGGCTGCCACCTTCCCAATCATCCCCATCTCCCAAAATGCAGGCTAGGCAGGGAGGGCTCAGAGAGGAGGCTGCCTCCTTCAGACCCACCCTACATCTCCCAAAGGCTGGGCCAGACTTGAAAGGGAAGGCCATGTGGGGAGGGGGGCTGCCTCCTTCCCATCCCTCCATATCTTCCAAGGGCCAGGCTGGGTGGGGAAGGCTGCTAGATCCTACCAGCCCCTCTGAGGGAGGGTGGCGGAAATCAATTAATGGCATTCCTGGAAGAAGCTTCGGTTCTAGATCCATCTCAGTCAGATTTCCAGCTTGGCCATGGATTAGAGACAGCACTAGTCACCCTGACAGACGACCTCCATCTCCAGTTGGAGTGAGGCAGGTCGGCACTGCTGATATTACTAGACGTTTCAGTAGTGTTGGACATAGTCAACTACGAGCTCTTAACTCACAACCTCGCCAATGCCAGAATATGAGGGACAGCCCTCCAGTGGCTGATCTGTAATTGGAATCCCCCTCCCTGGGTGCCAGGAAAGGCTGGAATGCCAGAATTCCCATTAAAGTCAATTATACCATTAAAGTCAATGGTACCCTTGACTTTAATCAGTGCTGAATCCGAATCAGTCTGGATTGGGCCCCTGGTGCACAAGCCTAATTCTCGCTTTGTTGTGACTTTTGCTGGATGATCTTGGAGTAATCATTCTCTCAGCCTAACCTCTCAAAGATATTGCAAGTATAAAATGGAGGAGAGGAGAACCACATATACTATTGTGAAGAGCAGGATATAAATGAATAGAAGGTCCTGCTACTGTGTGCAAGATGGGATACCCTTCCCACAGGACATCTCAGAGGCATGGGGGATGCAACTTCAGAGTCTTATCATCATGCATCTGAAGAAACTGGAAGGTTCCAGGGACTTCATGCCATGCTTATGGGACCCCCCCCCCCAGAAGATTTCACGTGGCCAGTCACTGGTGAAAACAGACCTAGATGGACCCACTAACCTCAGTGGTATTAAATCTATGGGTCAGAAACTTCAGTCGGATCATAAATTCCCACCTACTGCTATAATATGCTGCTTTTGTTAGAGAGGATATGACAAGAGTAAGGGACTTCCTGTCCTTTCTTTGCACGTGTGATGAGAACAACAGCAAGACAGAAAGCAAGGTAACTGATAGGTGGAGAGGAATCTTCCATGGCCTGTAGCATGGCTTGTGCTCTCTGCTGTCAGGGTCTGCTGCCCGTGGCCCTGGTCTCATCATTGGTGAGTTTATAACTCTGACTCCCATCTTTCTGTTGCAAGGCTATGATACTACATTTGCACCTCAGTGGGTCTCATTTGGCCTCCTGGGTTTAAAGGTGGGTCTCAGTTGTGAAAAGGTCAGTGTTCTATGTGATGCAGCAGGGCTCTTTCATATGATGTGTCTCAGGTGAGAATGGGAAGCAAAGATAACCCCAGAAAGGGCCATACTCTCAATAGAGAAGGAAGGAGAAGGCCTAGCCACTGCCCACACCTGCCCACTGGCAGACATTGGAGGAAGGAACTGGTTTGCCATGGCTTCCTTCTGAATTGTACCTGCCTGCCATGATCAGGGGAGAAACCACTGGCTTATGGTTTTAGCAGTTTCCATCCATCTTGCACATACCATCTTCGTATGGAGCAGTAGGGGCACCTGGATCATGTGAAATAAAGCTGCTGGTTTGTGGCAGCTCCTTCCCATTTTGTATGGGGCTGCCCTAGCAGGGAGGATGACCCCCTTCCCAGGCCATCAGTCTACTGGGACCTCCCTGGTGGCCTTAATGGCCAATACATCTCTGATCACTCTGGTGATGCCTAATGATAACACATTTGTGACATGCCATCAACCTCCAGGTGGGACTTGAGAATCTCCCAGAATTACAGCTCATCTCCAGATAACAGAGATAATTCCCTTGGAGAAAATGGCTGCTTCGGAGTGTGGACTTATGGCATTGTACTGAGGTCCGTGTTCTCACCAGGCACCTACCCCAAATCTCTAGGAACTTCAACTCTGATGGAGGCTCACAAAGTTCCACAGGGCCTGTAAAATGGAGCTCTTCTGCCAGGTCTACAGTTGAGGCTGGGTTAATAATACCCCTGCATCTAGTGCAGGGGTAGTCAACCTGTGGTCCTCCAGATGTTCATGGATTACAATTCCCATGAGCCCCTGCCAGCAAATGCTGGCAGGGGCTCATGGGAACTATAGTCCATGAACATCTGGAGAACCACAGGTTGACTACCCCTGATCCAGTGCACCCCTTTGTTAGTTGTCTGTGGGAGGTAGTTCGTTTTAAGAAGACAATCAGGACATGTGAGGGAAGTTTCCCTCCAACCAAAAGTTCCATGTTTTATAACCTAGCTAATAGCATGTTAAGAGCCTCTTGTGGCGCAGAGTGGTAAGGCAGCCGTCTGAAAGCTTTGCCCATAAGGCTGGGAGTTCAATCCCAGCAGCCGGCTCAAGGTTGACTCAGCCTTCCATCCTTCCGAGGTCGGTAAAATGAGTACCCAGCTTGCTGGGGGGTAAACGGTCATGACTGGGGAAGGCACTGGCAAACCACCCCGTATTGAGTCTGCCATGAAAACGCTAGAGGGCGTCACCCCAAGGGTCAGACATGATTCGGTGCTTGCACAGGGGATACCTTTACCTTTACCTAATAGCATGTTTCCCATCTCACTTATTTATTTCATGGTGGAGAGAACCACTTTTCACAGGCTCAAGGCTCTTTCTGAGGCTTTACTGCAGTCTCGATACAAAACAAACAAAACAAAAGACCTTGAATCAACAAATTCTATCACCTATGGACAATATCTGCTCTTCCTAAAAACTAGTGCCAATAGATTCCTTTCAAAATATTCATTTCTGAAGCCAAACAGGGTAGATCTAGAAGCACAGCTTTGAAAGTAAGGCCTTCAGTCAGACGGCATCTTTGTCTCTACTATGCTGGACATTTGATCTTTTACCTGAGTGTTTTTCAAGTATAAAACAGTGTGGGGCTCATCTGATGGCTTTCAGGTATCCGGTTTGTGATCAGCCTTTTCCTTCCGGCTCCAGTCTTCACATCACTATTTGTGGCAGCAACATTTCTGTCAACAATTCCATGTTCTAGTTCCGAAGCCCTTTGAAATGCAAAGAATACCCTGATTTTTCCACGTCCCACCTTGAGTATAAAATGAAGACTAGCACAAAAGTTCATTTTTTAACTTAATGATCCTAATTATTTAAGGAAAAATAGTGATATTTCTGGTGAAAGCATGTCAACATGCTAGGATATACCATACTCAAATGGTGGGGCATTTTGTAAAATGTTTACACGCAACAGGGATAAAAAGCATAAGTTATGAAAAGATATTTATTGTTCACTGTGTATTTGATGTATTGATGATTTTATTTGAAACATTTCTAAGCCACCGCTCGACCCGGCTTAGTGTCTTCAAGCTGGCAAACAATAAAAAGATTCAAGCAAGGTTAAAAGTATATGCAGTTATAAATAAAACAGTTAAATCAAAACATAAAAGCACACGAACAGGGGGAGGGTCAGTGAGAGTATCAGACAAAACAGAAAAGTCTTCACCTGGTGGGGGAAGACAGTGATAGTGGGGAACATATGAATCTCTCTGGCGAGGGAAGTCCATAATTCTGGGACCACAACTAAGAAGGCCTTTCTTTGGATTGGGGCCCATCTGGTCTCATATGGCAGGGTGTCGTGCCCACACCCTCCATTCCAGCACCAGTCCTGTTATGTGAAACCCCGGGACAAGAGGTTCACCAGGCCTGAAGACTTGCCAGAGGAGCAGCACTGGCAGCCCCAGGACAAGACCTTGGCAAGCCCAGAAGGAGATCTACCTTGACAGCTTATGGAAGATTGGCACACCTGTCAGCTTGCTGTCAAGGTGGATGGGGCTCAGCTGCACCTCCTTCCTCTGACGAGGGTTAGATACATATGCAAGCTGAGGGCTGCTCCACTCTGCTTTGTGTATTTCAGGAGGGCCTTGCCTCCTGTGTTCCCTGCCTATCTTCTAAGTCAACTGCTTGTTCCGGGTCGCTAAAACAAAGCTCTACCTGACTCTTGTCTACGCTCCCGGCTTGGGAGCCCTATGGCTTGGCTTCTGACTTTGTTCCTGGTTTCTGACCATGGTTTGGCTCTGATTGTTTATCTGGCTCTTCTCCCCACTTCAGTTTGACTTCACTCCCTAGCCTATTTGCTGTGCAAACTGTCCCTCTGGTTCTTGACTTCCTGGATCTGACTTTGGACTTTGATCTCTGGCTCTCACCCTCCTGCTTCAGCACAATAACCTGGTTGAGTAGGTATAGCCCGGCAGGGCCTCTGAAGATGACTGGAATGTTTTGGCAGATTCTTAGGGCAGCAGACAGTAGTTATGGTTTGCTGGCACCAAACCGCAGAAGGCTTTAAAGGTAAATAACAGCATCTTATATAATAACAGCAAACGTTATTCCGATCTTCAAAAAGCAAACGTTATTCCGATCTTCAAAAAAGGGAGGAAGGATGACCCAGGAAACTACAGACCAGTGAGTCTGACCTCTGTTGTGGGGAAGATAATGGAGCAGATATTAAAGGGAGCGATCTGCAAACATCTGGAGGACAATTTGGTGATCCAAGGAAGTCAGCATGGATTTGTCTCCAACAGGTCCTGCCAGACCAACCTAGTTTCCTTTTTTGACCAAGTAACAGGTTTGCTGGATCGGGGAAATTCGGTTGATGTCATTTACTTGGATTTTAGTAAAGCTTTTGACAAGGTTCCCCATGATGTTCTGATGGATAAGTTGAAGGACTGCAATCTGGATTTTCAGATAGTCAGGTGGATAGGGAATTGGTTGGAGAACCGCACTCAAAGAGTTGTTGTCAATGGTGTTTCATCAGACTGGAGAGAGGTGAGTAGCGGGGTACCTCAGGGCTCGGTGCTCGGCCCGGTACTTTTTAACATATTTATTAATGATCTAGATGAGGGGGTGGAGGGACTACTCATCAAGTTTGCAGATGACACCAAATTGGGAGGACTGGCAAATACTCCGGAAGATAGAGACAGAGTTCAACGAGATCTGAACACAATGGAAAAATGGGCAAATGAGAACTAGATGCAATTTAATAAAGATAAGTGTAAAGTTCTGCATCTGGGTCAGAAAAATGAAAAGCATGCCTACTGGATGGGGGATACACTTCTAGGTAGCACTGTGTGTGAACGAGACCTTGGGGTACTTGTGGATTGTAAACTAAACATGAGCAGGCAGTGTGATGCAGCAGTAAAAAAGGCAAATGCCATTTTGGGCTGTATCAACAGAGGCATCACATCAAAATCACAAGATGTCATAGTCCCATTGTATACGGCACTGGTCAGACCACACCTGGAGTACTGTGTGCAGTTCTGGAGGCCTCACTTCAAGAAGGACGTAGATAAAATTGAAAGGGTACAGAGGAGAGCGACGAAGATGATCTGGGGCCAAGGGACCAAGCCCTATGAAGATAGGTTGAGGGACTTGGGAATGTTCAGCCTGGAGAAAAGGAGGTTGAGAGGGGACATGATAGCCCTCTTTAAGTATTTGAAAGGTTGTCACTTGGAGGAGGGCAGGATGCTGTTTCTGCTGGCTGCAGAGGAGAGGACACGCAGTAATGGGTTTAAACTTCAAGTACAACGATATAGGCTAGATATCAGGAAAAAGTTTTTCACAGTCAGAGTAGTTCAGCAGTGGAATAGGCTGCCTAAGGAGGTGGTGAGCTCCCCCTCACTGGAAGTCTTCAAGCAAAGGTTGGATACACACTTTTCTTGGATGCTTTAGGATGCTTAGGGCTGATCCTGCGTTGAGCAGGGGGTTGGACTAGATGGCCTGTATGGCCCCTTCCAACTCTATGATTCTATGATTCTATGATTCTATGATTCTATCTTCAATAGTGCTTGGTATAAGTACTATGCACCATCTTCTAGCCAAGACCCCTTTGGTTAGTGGGGTCTCCCTATAATTTTGGAATTAGTTGTTTTAATAGGTACCCTCCCCCCCCCCAAGTTCTAAGGGGATTTGAAACTCAGGGAGTCTCATGAAGGCACAAAGATTCAGCCATGATGCTGGAAATTCCCAGGAGAGGAAGGGAGTGCTGGAAGTGTGCAATCTCCCCCAGACTGCTCAATTTCATTCTCGATAACAAAAGATTTTGTAACTCTGGATGATCTCATCATACCCCAGAAATATCCGCCCAACACAAGCCCAGTTCCTCTTTTTCTTTTTCACTCTATCAAGAAGGGCACTCGAGTGCAGTAATTTATGCTCCATCCTGCTTCAGGAGCTATTTTGTTTTATATGAATTTGTAAGACAAAAAGGTAAAAGAAAATACAGAAAGTAAAACATGATTATAACGAAAAAATAGAAAATCTTTTCTCTCCAACACCCCATTCATTACATAAAAGAATTTTTAAAATGCTGTCTATAAAATATAATATTTTTTTGTTGGGATACATGTATATTCTACATTTAACATTTAAAGCTACTTCTCATTCTACTTCATTCTATTTTTTATTGCAATACATTTGTATACAAATTTTAAACTATTTCCTATTCTAGATTTGTCTCTTTCCAGCCAAATAATACACACTCCAACTCTCCTTGATTTCAGGAGCTATTGTGACTCACTTCACCCTAATTAAAGTATGCTAATCATGTTGAATCACAGTATTTGGCTCACAATAGCCTAATCAAGGTATTTTCCATACTTTTTCCTGCCAAAGATTGACAGCAGTTAACTTTAAACCAACCAGTGAGATTCAAACAATCCATTTTGATCCAATCTGAAGCCATGATGGCCCAAATCCTACCTATACTTGGGATCTCCTGTCCATAAGACAGGAGCCCAATGCCTTAACAAGTTGTTTGTCTGATCCCTGCTCTTCAAAACTCTGGTTTCCTGCTGAGAACCCCTGCTGCACTGTGCAGGCCTTTTCTCCTTGGTTAGCCAGCTTCTTGCTGTGCTTCTCGGGCATCAGCTGTGTTTACCTCTGGACCTCTCCAGTCCTCAAGCTCAGGATTTCAGTTCTTATATTCCCTGCCCTAAAACATTCTAGTTTCCTCCTGCCTGCCATTTATAACTGCACCCTCTTGTTTTTGTGTGTGTTTGTGTGTGTGTGCATGTATGGTTACTTAGGGCATTAGTTCTTTGGCGCTCAGGGTAGGTCATTTACATATCCATTTTATTTCATATACAATGAATTGAATTCGTTGTGCTTACAATCCATCTGTCTCCCTCCACAGTATGCCAATATTTTCATGGTGGATATTGAACAGTCTTTTCTGAACTTCTTCCCATTGGCACCTTTCCTTTAAATGAGATTCATTGACAACATTTTCATTGCCTGCACCCATGGCAAAGTCCTCAAAAGATTTTACCAGGCTTTCGACAACTTCCACCCCACCGTCAATCTAACTATGAATTACACTGCACAAGAAATAAATTTCCTGGATAACACAGTGTAGATACACAAGGGACATATAAGTATGACATTATATTGGAAACCAGCAAACATATCTACATGCCTCCAGCTACCACTCCAACCACATCAAACAATCCATTATGTATAGCCATACCCTACACCAGGGGTAGTCAAACTGCGGCCCTCCAGATGTCCATGGACTACAATTCCCAGGAGCCCCTGCCAGCAAATGCTGGCAGGGGCTTCTGGGAATTGTAGTCCATGGACATCTGGAGGGCCGCAATTTGACTACCCCTGCCCTACACTATAGTTGCATCTGGTCCAACACTTTGGACAGATATGCACACCTGAAGGGTCTACAGGAGCCTTTTTGCAACTACAGTATCCCCTAACTAAAGTGAGAAAAGTGATTGGAAAGGCCAGAATGATACCTAGGGACAACTTGCTACAAGCTCAAGGAAAATGACAACAGAGCAACATGGTGGTCACATACAGCTCATAAGTCAGTTCAACATATTATTAACATATTATTAATGACCCACATTCTCTGCCGGGTAGTGACACTTCCCTTAATAGCCCTTGGGAAAGAGGCAACCTTTTCTTGCTTACAGACAGCCTGTTAACGTAAAACAACTTCTCACCCACAATGATTAACTATTTAACAGTAAAATGGACTCTGGTACCAAGGCCTGCAACAAGCTAAGGTGTCAACTTTGCTGTCATATGGATTCTAGCAATGCCATCACTGGACCCAGTAGCACGAGACATACCATCAGATTTATACCCTGCTCATTCTCCAATGCAGGGTTTTCCAACCATGGAACTAAGTCCCTAAGGGGCTACTGGTCTCTTGTGCATCTCTTTTATCATAATTTTATTTTGGGGTACCACTACCCAGATCCACCCTGGTATACATATGTCAAGATTCTGCATTATTCATTTCTGGAATACTTAAAAAAGCTAATTTCCCCATTTCTGGGTCCAGTTGGGGTAAGAACCAAAAGTATTAGGGATGAAAACAATTATAAACATAGAAACATGTTATTGGAGCTCATATATTTAAAGCCATTTAAAATATCTGTGGGCACACAGGAAATATCTGGGTGAATACACCAGTATTGCCAAGTTGTTAGGACCAGTACCTAATGCGTTTCAATCTAACAGACCTTCATCAGAGGTAAATAGACAGATGTGCACATGCATAAATTTATATTGCCTTGCAGGGTGGGAGGTCCGGGCTCCAATAAATACGCTCACACGTATTGGCATGAAAGGCCACAACTTTATTCAAATCCACCCCAGCGAGGGTTGGCATGGCAGAGGATTAGGAACCGGAGCAGTCAGCCGACTGCCTCATTTTCCTGGGCAATGGCTCACCCTTCCCACCTGTTCCCGTCCGGGAATGCAGGTTCCCTAAGCCATTGCCCCTCGCTATCAGGGAAGTGTGCCACCCTGGACACCAGAGGAGGCGCAAACCTCTTCAGCATCCTTCCAGGGCCACTTGGCTCTGTGAAGATCCGTACCAAGCCCAGCCGGGCTTGGCACCCGCTCACATCCCGCCACCTCTTTAAGGAGGTCCCTTTCCCGGGGAGTGGGCCACACAGGGCGTACTCCCCCCAAAACCGGCTCCGTCCTCTGCCAACCCAAAGTTGTGACAAAGGTCTTTAGCACAGCGTAACCACCGGTGACCAAACCAATACAACAATTTTCCCAGCTGTATTCCTCAAACTGCAAGAACAGCCAAACCTAACCGATTAACCAGGGGAGGGTGGGTGGGGAATCCGGCGCTTCCCGAGCTGAAGAGGGCCAGAACAGCACGAGGCGCTCCTTTGCGCCTGCGCTGGCCCTCTCCAGCCAATCCGAGCGCACCACGCCGCCTCTCCAGGCGCGTGCGCGCTCTCCTTCCCCCCCCCCCGCGCATTTTTCCCGCCCGCCCCACCCGCCGCGGCAATGGCGGCCCCGGTTCAAGCCGGGCCGCGAATTGCCTTGCAGGGTGGGAGGTCCGGGCTCCAATAAATACGCTCACACGTATTGGCATGAAAGGCCACAACTTTATTCAAATCCACCCCAGCGAGGGTTGGCATGGCAGAGGATTAGGAACCGGAGCAGTCAGCCGACTGCCTCATTTTCCTGGGCAATGGCTCACCCTTCCCACCTGTTCCCGTCCGGGAATGCAGGTTCCCTAAGCCATTGCCCCTCGCTATCAGGGAAGTGTGCCACCCTGGACACCAGAGGAGGCGCAAACCTCTTCAGCATCCTTCCAGGGCCACTTGGCTCTGTGAAGATCCGTACCAAGCCCAGCCGGGCTTGGCACCCGCTCACATCCCGCCACCTCTTTAAGGAGGTCCCTTTCCCGGGGAGTGGGCCACACAGGGCGTACTCCCCCCAAAACCGGCTCCGTCCTCTGCCAACCCGCCACCAGGATGATGGAAGCCTCCATCATTCCCGCCAACCCTCTTATCCTTCCACCAACCCAGTAACGTTGCTGCTATGTCCCCCAGCCAGATATCCATGCCCATGCTGGACAAGTGAACCCCGTCAGCCCTGTAAAGGGCCTCCTGGCAACCGGCCAAGGCACGGTGACCAACTACCAGCCCCCCGATCCCCTTAACATAACGCCCAATAACCTTATTAATTTTTCTAACAGTCAAATTAACACGTTTTGGTGCTCTGGCCCGCCTCCAACAACGTCTTTCCACCATGCATGACCATATCAGCACCGTCCGGGGCAACCGATGAGCCAGGAGAGACAAGTCCCTTTTCATCCAGTTTACCAGCTCCACGCCTTTCGTCGCTGGCAGGTCATTACCACCCAGATGTATGACCACCGCATCCGGTGGTCCATCGTGCCACACCGCATCAGCAACCATGCCAACCAGCTCACTCCAAAGCATGCCGCGTCGCCCCCTCCAGTGCAGCCGGACTTGGTCTTGTAGGCCCAGGTGTCTTCCCCATTCGGATCCAGCCGAGTAACGGCCTCCCCAGAATACGTAGCTGTGCCCGCATACCAGCACCGAACTTGGCGTAGCGATGGATCCTGAAACGAGTCACACGTTAGGCACCATACTAGGCCTCACGTACCCCTTGTACGCCCCGGACCTCCACCGTCCCAACCTCATGATGCCTTGCGGTGACACCCCATCACAAAAAGCCTGAGTGGCTGCCCCGATCCGGAACGAATGCGTGCCATAAAGACGGGGGTCGAATCCCGCCCCCTGCAAGCACAGCCGTAATACCGCGCTGTATTGATATCTGGATAGCCAGGTGCCGTTCCGATGTACAAACAAGTAGCCTGGCACCCTAGGCCGGATCGCCAAATATGCTTGCATGGCTGCCACCGGGCATACCGCTGGATCAGCCGCTCTGGCCAGCTGTACCAATTGACCCCTGCCCGTTTGATCCGTTTTTGCCCTGGCTACCCAAATCTTCAGATGGTCCCCCAAAACGGACACGTCCCCCACGGCCACGGGCCCCACGCCCTGCTGGCATCGCGAGGCGGCTACGACCTCGGATGCCCTGAATGCCCCAGCAAAGGTTAATGTGAAGGCGGCCCGCGCCATGATCCCCTCATAATCATCATGGCACACGCTCGAAGTTTGCTCTACTAGGGCCCCCAGCACCTCCTTAGTGATAGGACGTCTGGCATCCCTTTTCCCGCGTGCCACCCTGCCCCATCCCACGACTGCTTTGCGTGCCAAAAACGATGTGCCGGGATCCCAGCTGCCCCACAATTTGCTCCAAAAAGAAAGTCCTGCCAGATGCAGCTGCATGGTTCTGTCTGAAAACCCTGCCGCGTGCATGCCCGCCAGGTATTTCAAGACTAAGTCCTCTTGAATGGGCCAAGGTTCCCGGTGACCTGCTCCCCTGGCGTAATCCATGTAGCTCCTTGCCGCTCCCTCATAAGACCTCTGCGTGGCAGGCGCCAGTGAAGCCAACACCCCTCGGAAGATCAATCGTCTCCAAGCCGCCACATGCCCTCCGGGAACTTCTCCGGCGTTAGGCGAGCCTGGGGAGCCAAACGACGAAACCTGTCTTCCTGACCCCTGGAAAGCGCATCAGCCACCTCGTTCTGTGCGCCCGCCACGTGCTTGGCCCTAAAGGAAATATTACCCTGCAAACAAGTGAGCACCATGAGTCGCACCAACCTCATGACCCTTTCTGACTTAGAGGTTTGCCTGTTCACCACGGCAACCACTGCCTGATTGTCGCACCAGAACAGCACTTTTCGGTTGGTGAACTTCCCCTGCCACACGACTAAAGCCACCACTATGGGAAACAGCTCGAGGAACGTTAAGTCCCTACGAACGCCGTCACCCCAGTCCGCTGGCCAACGGCCAGCCACCCATTGGTCGTCGTAGAAGACTCCGAATCCTACTCCCCCAGCTGCATCAGAATGCACCTGCAGTTCACCACCCACTGCCATGACGGATTGCCACAAGGAAACCCCATTGTATTGTTCCAGGAATGACCTCCAAACACGGAGGTCCTCCTTAACCCCTTTGGTGATCCTGATGTGGTGCTGCGGCCTGCGCGCCCCGGCCATGGCCCTGGCCAGCCTGGCACAGAAAGCCCTGCCGGGCGCCACCACCTTGCAGGCAAAATTCAAATGCCCATGTATGACCTGCAAGTCCCGCAGCCTGCACTTGGAGCGCTCCAAGACTCCGCCTATGAGACCCCGCAATACAATCAGCTTCTCTACGGGGAGTCTGGAAACCCCTTGTACGGAGTCCAAGGTGATCCCCAAAAATGTGATCTGAGCCGCGGGGCCCTCGGTCTTGGCGGCCGCCAATGGGACCCCCAACTCCGCGGCCATGTCTTGAAAGGCCCTGAGCCTGTCCCCACAGTCCGTTGAACCCTGTGCGCCAGCAAACAAGAAATCATCGAGGTAATGCGTGATTTCCGTAAACTGCAGTCTGTCCCGTATAGCCCACTCTAAAAATGTGCTAAAACGCTCGAAAGCAGCGCATGCCACCGCGCACCCCATGGGCATGGCCTTGTCCACGAACCAGTGGCCCCGAAACGTGAAACCCAGCAGGCAAAAGTCCCCCGGAAAAACCGGTAAGAGCCGAAACGCCGACTGGATGTCACATTTCGCCATGAGAGCACCCTGCCCACATGAGCGCACAATCCGGACCGCCTGATCGAAAGAGGCGTACCGGACCGTGCAGAGGCCCGGATCGATGCCATCATTCACCGACCCACCTTCCGGGTAGGAGAGGTGATGAATCAGGCGGAATTCCCCAGGTGCCTTCTTGGGTACCACCCCCAACGGGGAAACCCTCAAGTTCGCGATAGGCGGGGCCCTGAAGGGACCGGCCACCCGCCCAGCCACACATTCCTTATTAATCTTTTCCCTTACGACCTCTGGCATATCCCTGGCGGACTTGAGGTTCCGGCAGACCGTGGCCACCCTGTCCCCAGCATAAGGGATCCGAAAACCTACCTCAAACCCTGCCAGCAAGTATCCTGCTGCCTCCCGATCCGGGTACCTCTCCAGCAAGGGCCGTAAGGCCGTCAGTTTTACTGGTGTTGGCGCCATGCCCATGCTGAGCTCCGCGGGACCCTCAGGCGGATTTGCTGGTGGAAGGACCATTGGCCCCCGATCCTCCATCCTTCCGTCCGGAAGATCGGGCCCCTCGAAAGGGCTGTTGCGCATCGCCCGTCCTCTGGCAGCTGGACCCCGGGTGCCCCCCACCACAGCCTTCACAGGTATGACTAAACCTGCACTGTTTCCATTTACAGGAGCGCCTGTTATAATCCCAGCAGGGAAGGGACACCTCTCGCCTACCCCCACTTTTCCGCTCCTTTTCCCGCTGGGCCTTGACACTAGGACCCACCTTCACCAACCACGTGTCATGATGCTTCATGTCCCAGCGTGCCAGGGCATTATGAGAGGCGAGCTCCCTGAAACACTTGTCATATTCAAGGGCCGCTTCGTCCCCCGCCAGCTCCCTGGCCTCCAGAACGTGGCCTAAGTACCTGATCAGGTGCCACCCTCTCTCCGGATAGGCAGCCGTGATCAGCGCTGCGTATTCCGCAAAGCCCCGCAGCCAATTACCAAAGGACCGCTCCCCTTTAAAGGGCTCCATTCTCTTCCGGTCCTGCTTCCTGCCTGTATCCCCTTTCTTGTTGCCTGTCCGCACGAATGCAAACAGATCCACATAATACCCTTCGAGGGCACGTTCCCGCAGCCTCTTGGGCAAGTGGATGCCAGGCGGGGACTCAGCATCCGTGTAGCTACCCGGTGGGACTTTGTCCACACCTTCCCACTCCACTGACGCCAACAGGCTGTTGGCGGCCTCTCGCCGCCTCCTCAACCACGATGGAAGGCCAGGCACGAAGGCCCCTTCGAGCCAATACTTTCCTTCCTCATGAATGTCATCTCCATCATCCTCGGAAGAAAACTCACCCGAGGATGATGTACTAAGGCGGGAGCCCCGTCGCCTCTGGCCGGAACCCTTCTTGCGCCTCCGGTTCCTGTCCCGTTTTCGCTCCCTGCGCTCTTCCATGCCCGCTTGAGAGCTCCCAGAGCTGACCCGGCTCCTTGACCGTGACCTGGAGCTTGAAGACCGGCTCTCCGCAGCACCTGCCCGGGACATTTCAGCCATGGCCCGGGAGTAACCTCTCCAAAAAAACACAGAGTCAGTTTCTGCTGCGCTCCCGGCCCGAGATGGTCCCTCATCCCCTGAGCCAGTGCCCCTGCTACGCCTGGTGGCCCGTGCCCCACCTTGGGCTGTACCTGGACCAGCCCTCCTCTTCTTAGGTGGGGGGGCAACCCTCTCCACTTCCGAGGAGGAGCAGTCCCCCGGCCCCATGCCCCTGACGCCAGCAGCCCTATGCTGCCGCCCATGCCGTCTGTTAGAGGCCGTGCGAGGCTCGTCCAGCGTCGGGGTGCCCTCAGAACTGGAGCTCCTGGTTTGGCGAACCCTCGCCCTGCCCCTCCCGGCACCCCTTTGGCTTCCAGTTGAGCCGCGCCCAGCCCTCCGCTCATGCGCAGCACGCCCGCGGCGTCTGCTGCGCCCCCTCCGTGCGTCGGCATTCTCACCGGGGCTGCCGGCCCCGCGGTCCCGCGGGGTCCTGAGGTCGACCCCCCCGGTGCCTGAGGCCTCAACCCTTCCCCTCAGCCCCGGCACCACTCCAGCCCAGGCCTCCCGCGCCCGCAGAGCGCTCGCCCTCTGGCCCACCCGTCTGCCTGAGGCCGGGTCAGCCAGCTCTGGCCTCTCATTGCCACCCGGCCCCACCCGGCTGCTCGCCCGTTTCGGGCCCATCTATCCCTGTGTGAGGGGAGGGGGGGTGTTAAGGAGGCCTGCCCGATCTTCAGCGTGCCACGCCCGTCCCGCTTCACTCCACACGGAGCCGCAGGAGCCGCGCCGCCGAGAAAAGCCTCGCCGCTGCCGCGGAGCCGTCCTTCCCGATCGCGCCGACCGGCTCCCCAGCTCCTCAGCCGTTCCCCTCTCGTCGTCCGCTGTCTTCGCTCGACGGTTTTGTTTTGTTTTTTTTTTTTTTTGATGTGCGGAGCCACCAGCCAACACGTCCGACTCCGGCGCTTCCCGAGCTGAAGAGGGCCAGAACAGCACGAGGCGCTCCTTTGCGCCTGCGCTGGCCCTCTCCAGCCAATCCGAGCGCACCACGCCGCCTCTCCAGGCGCGTGCGCGCTCTCCTTCCCCCCCCCGCGCATTTTTCCCGCCCGCCCCACCCGCCGCGGCAATGGCGGCCCCGGTTCAAGCCGGGCCGCGAATTTTGCACAATATTATGGGGTGTGTATGAAAAACTTATTTGATTAGGCATAATTAGTTTGGACATTTTGCCAGATCAGCACGCAGTATGACTCTCGAATATCCAGTGAGCAGCCAAGAGGCACTGACCTCGCCTGCATTAAAAAGGTGCTCACTGACTAAGGTCACCATGACCTCTCTGTCCCACAGCCAATTTCATTTCTGCATTGGGCAGCCTTAAATTAGACCCCATTAGACCTGGCTTGAAAATGTGAAATCTAGTTTTCTGGGGATTCCTTTGCTGTGGAGCCAGTGCAAATCCTAATGATATTGCTAATATGGAAACAGTCCAAGTTGCCCTCCAAGGAGATTCATGACAAAATGGGACCTGGAACCCAGATGTCTCAGATGTTAGCACAAGTGTCATGTACACCTGAAAAGAAACTGCTGGGAACTGAGCCAACCTCTACCAGGGCATGCCCTAAATTCCATTTCTTGATCACACTGCAATGTGACAGTGCATTGGAAGGAAAAGGTAGAATGTTGGCATAGATGTGATAGATCCTATTGCTGTTACTTTGGCTACCACATCCTTGGCTTATTTTGTCTTATAATATGTTCTTCTCATTATGCTTTCTCGTTCTTCAGAGCTACTCTTCTAACAGCATTTTTCACTTGTTCCTTGTTGAATTCTCTTTGCTTCTCCACCAAGGGACCATTTCTTAAAAAAAAAAAGAATTTAATTGTATCTTTTCCTGCTGTCTCTAGCTCTTGATTCTTTCTTCTTTTTTAAGTAATAAAATTGGAGTGGACCAAAGTTTTGGGTTTGAAAATGTTTGTATGTCTCTAATTCTTAATGTTGTATTTGGAGAATCAAACAAAACCTGGATTTGAGGTCTGCTATCAATGCAAATATAGATGGAAGGGATATAGATGCATGGAATGATCAGCTCCTTAGCATGTGAATATTACTAATTCTGGCATATTAAGATCCATATTTAAATACTGGATGTTGAATCAGGTTGTAATTGTCATGTTGAGTCCTTGCTTAGGCTCTCACTTTGTCTAAACCTGTCAGTTTACTTGTTCCTGGGGATGACAGAACGATTATAAAACAGCTGCCATTGAGCATCAGTGTTGTCACCCCAATTCAGTGTCATAATTTAGACCGTCATGTAACAACAATTCTTATGGTTTGAAGATGCTGGTTGCCTTCTAAACATACCATTAAAACATAGTAAGAATTTGTAGTTAGGTTTTGTTGCTCATGCCACCAAGATTGGTAAATCATAAAGATTTGTCCTGTCTGAATCTTGCTTATTCGAATACTAATACTGACATCAATTTTTGGTTATATCAGCATATAACAATTTTTTTCAGGCTGAATTTTTCTGAGCCCAAAAAACCCCATTCCCCCCCATTCTTAGGTTGAGTCAGCATTTTGCTTTTTAGTCTCTCAGCCCAAATAAACCCATCCCTTTTGCATTGTATTTGATTTCTATTTTTATTTTGGGCGCTTTAAATCCCTCTGCAACATCTTTGATTGATCTGCGGTGATCCTACCTTTCCCCTGCATTATCCAGGTGCGGATATAAGTCTATTTTTGAAGAACTGGCTTTGAAAGCCCCCAGTATAAGTGTAGATGTTCTGAATTTTGCCGGATTAGCTTCCTGCCCCATGCCTCCAACGCTGATGTAGCAAAGCAGTCTGTCCCTGATTAGTCAGGGAGGCAGTTCAAAGACGGCTTGGTTCCCGGTTGTAAGACATCCCTTGCAAGACTTATTTTTGCCCTCATTTTGGGCTGTTTTAAAATGACTGTGCTTCAGAAGCACAGTTCTCTCAGTAGATATTTGCCTCTTGGATTTATTTTTCTCTGTGAGGCTGCTGCCTCTCCCCCCTGCCCCCACCTTTCAGGAAAACAAAGAGAAACAAGCAGCCTCATGCTGCACTTGGCACCTGCTCCAGCTTGCTCTGGCTTGGCAGTCAAAAGACAGAAATAAAGCACTCTGCTTTAACGCCTTCACCCGACCCCTCCCCCTTTTTGCTCATTAAGGAAAAGAAGAATAAAAAAGCAGCTTTGTGACCACTGCTCCCCTCCCTGCTCAGAGCTTCCCCAATCAAGTGCAGAAACTTTCTGTTTCAATTTAGGGGTAAGGAAGGAGAAAGACCTGGGGCCATTCCGCATGACTTAAATGTAGCAGAAGTCTTACCTTTGGTAAACACTATTAGTTCAACGTTCCGCAGGACGTCGTACACAATCTGCAACACTCCTGCAACACTCCTGCAAAAATCGCTTTGTTGTAGCACTTTTTGGGAAATCCAGAAAAGTGGATTCCCTCTAAAAAAAACTGCTAGACTCTTGAAAACAACCTGCAATACATCCAAAAAAGACATGTGCATTCTCAGTGTAGCGGTAGAAAGAATGTCCCTCCCTCGCTCTCATCCCTGAGCTTCCGGAGATGCGATTGCCATTTTTTCCCCCTTAAACCGGCAAAAGTAACGAACGAGCAAGGCTTCGCCAGCTAAAGTCCCTCCACAGAAGTGATTAACAGTAAAACAAAGCTCCCTACTGCTGGTGTCTTTAAAGTTCTCAAGCACAATACAGCTCCCTGTTCGACACTAGCCGTATTTTGGCCACAAATCGCGCCCATTGGGGGGTTACTTGAAGAGCATGTAAACAATTAATCACCAGCTCCTACGCCAGCAAAAAAGGTCTTTCTGAGACAATGAATGAACAAATATTCGTTGCGACTGGTGTGTTTGGGTTTTTAAAAATAGTTTTTAAAGGGAAAGGGCCTTTTGGGAGCATGAACACAACAGTTCATTGGCTGTTCTGTTGGATTGACGGCCAAGGTGCAGGAAGAAACGTGGAATAATATCGCTTCCTTTGTTGCAATTCCAGTGAGACCGGAAACCTGTGGGGATTCAATACAACGCTACTCGGACTTCAATATTCCACTAAAATTAAAGGTATGTATGTGGAATGAAGAAATTCCACTATTTAATATAACATTTCTGCATACTGAAAACATTCAGCAAAATCGTTCCCTGTGCGTAAAGCCCCCTGGTTTTAAATCGATCTGAATTCAGCATGATCAACAATGGAAAAAACAAAATAAGTGCAGAACCAGCCCTAGTGGCAATGGTGGCCAGGAGTATTCTTCAGTGGTGAATCAGCTGCAGCCCTTCCTCGCTAGAAGGATCTTGCAACTATGATGCATGCCATGATAACATCTGTATTACTGTTATGCACTCTTAATTGGGCTGCCCTTGATGACTGTCTGGAAGCTACAATGCTGCAGCCTGTGTATTGACTAGAACAAGTCATAGAGGCCATATCACTCCAGTATACCTACACTCCAGCGACCTATACTGTCTTCCAATATGCTTTCACGCTTGTATTGACCTTTAAAGCCCTGTATGGCCCAGAACCTACTTTAAGGACTGCCTTCTCCTCTATACCAACCGACCTGCTCAGTCCAGACACCTTAGGAGCCCTGGTTTGGTTGTCCCTATCTTAGGCTGAACAGGTAGTGACTCAAAAAGGAACTTCCTCCATCATGGCACTAAAACTCTGTTGTTGTTGTTGTTGCTGTTATTCCTCCTCAGGGAAAACCGGTCTGTCTCCATCTGCTGAACTTCCTCCTCAAGGAAACCTGTCTGTTTCCATGTATTAGTTTATTTTGCCAGCAGGTAAAGACTTGTTTTTCCTACCAGTTAAAGTTTTTGGCCCTCCCTCTAGTGTTGGTATTTAAATGTTGTTAATTGAATTTTATATTTTTACTGTATTTTGATTGCTTAAACGTTTTAGTGTTTTTATGCAATTTGTGAATCCTGTTTTGGGTTTGTGAATCCTGATTGGGTAGGTGTCTCAAAGCAGCCTTTCCTTCCTCTCCCCACAATCGACAGCTTCTGGGTAGGTGGGGCTCAGAGAGCTCTAACAGAATTATGACTAACCCAAGGTTACCCAACTGGCTGCAGGTGGAGGAGGAGTGGGGAATCAAACCTGGTTCTCCAAATTAGATTTCGCTACTCTTAACCACTACAGCATGCTGATTTTTTTACTTTGAAAGTCATTTAAAGGGAACCATAACATCAAAAATGTGGCCTGCCAATGAGAAACCACCCACAATAGAGGTCTGCAGGAAACAAAGTTTTAGTGTTGTTCATTGATTAACAAAGGCTGATTCCACATGGTGGCAGTTGTGCCGAGCCACCAGCGATACGCAGCTGAATAGCTGCATGCTCCGCAGTTTTCTGTGTCCACTCAGGATAGATTTCAGTGCCAGATTGGCTCCAGGGCTGAGGGCACCCGGTCTACTGCTGAAATGTATCCCCCCAGGGACGCAGCTGTGGCAGACAGGTTCTGCCGCCCAGGGGCCCCTGGAGGCTTGTTATTTTTCAGGAAGGTGGGATTACGTGGGGACACAATCCTCCATTCCTGCAAAGAAAGAAATTAAGCCCCGGTCTGCACCATGAAACCACAAAGTGCTGTGAAGCTGACCAAGGCTTTAGTTTTATTACAGTCATAGACCAGCACAAGATGATGCATTTTTTGCCTGGCCTCTGTAGGGACAGGCCCCGTTGGCTCCCACAGCATGAAAAGGGAACACAGATGAATCCGCATTCCCTTAGCATGGAGCTACTGAGGGGCCAATTTGCACCCAGCCCAGGAGGACACCAGTCTGGTGGCGAAGTCATGTGGACGCGGGATTAATCCCTCCTGGCCTCTTCTGCCCTTATGGAAAGTCACTTGCAATGTGTGAGGACTTCAGGTTTATGGTTAGAGTAAGTAACAAAAGATTATTTTTCCTGTTCTGTTGTTGCTTTTGAAATGATCTCATAGAGAGTCCTGGGAAAAGAATTCAAAATCCATAGGGGTGTTAAATATTCACAAATCTTGTTGATTTCCTTAACAAATATGCTTGTAGTAAGGTGTACTCCAGCCCTGTGATGATAGAAGGAAAAAACAATCACTGTACCATTTAAATGTTCCAATATTTCTTGTAACTCCTCTGATCTTTCATTTATTTTGTTTTCTTCTCCAAATGCGCTGTGCAGCTGGTAGGAAGATCGATGAGAGCAATACAGGGAAAATAAATGCACAACTTGAAGATTAAACTGTGGTAAAGAGTATAGATCCCTGAACAAATGGTTGTATTGAAAGATATTCATAGCTTTGAGAAGTCCACAGATGCAACAGGAAATGTATCAGTGCCTACTATTAGGTAACCTGGCCCCCCCATTAACTTGAGATGGATCAGAATGCCTTAAGTGGCTGACATATCTTTTAAACAGGAAGTTCTGAACCAAATGAAAATCATTTCCAACTTAGCTTGTAAGATAACAAGATCTGCCCCTCATCCCAAAATGTGCCAACCCCCACCAGTTCCACTCATGTCCTGTTCATCGGTTGTGAACAGGGAGAAGATTTAGGGTGATTCTAAAGCCAACATGGTGTAGTGGTTAAGAGTGGCAGCTTCTGATCTGGCAAGCATGGTTTGATTCAGCACTCCTCTACATTCAGCCAGCTGGGTGACCTCAGGCTAGTCACAGTCCTGCTAGTGCTGTTCTCACACAGCAGTCCTATCAGAGTTCTCTCAGCCCCACCTATCTCACAGTGTGTCTCTTTTGGGGAGGGGAAGAGAAGGCGATGGTAAGCCGCTTTGAGAGTCCTTCAAGTAGTGAAAAGTGGGGTATAAAAACCAACTCTTCTTCTTCTTCTTCAATTGTTCCTCCATCTGTTTGTAGCTGTATGGCAGGTTGCCTCATTGTATTCCTTCCTAACAACCTTTTATTATTATTATATTTCAGTTTATTAGTCACCACTTTCGGCTGAAGCCAGTTCGTGGTGACTTACAATTTAAAACCCGTAAAATGCAATATAATCCTATAAAATAGTACACTATAAAACCCCAAGTTACAAAAGGACAGCAAAGATAAACACTACAATCTAATAATTCCACTTCCCACCCTGGCTCAGTCAGCTTCTCAATACCCAGCCCCGTGTTGTGATGTGTGGGGACGGGGATGGAATGGCGTCCAGATCTCTTAGACATGTAATGGAAAAAAAGGGGGGTGTCCGTAGATCTTCCTGCCCTAGCAGTGCCTGGTGGAAGAGCTCTGTTTTGCAGGCCCTGCAGAACTGTAACAGTCCTGTCAGGGACCTCAGCTCACCTGGGGGCTCATTCCATCAGATAGGGGCCAGGACCAAAAAGGCCCTGGCCCTGGTCTAGGCCAGGCACACTTGACACAGGCCAGGGATCACCAGTATGTGCAGTACAGTGCTATTTGCTGTTCATGCATGTGAGTTCTCACACAGCTCGATTGACTTCTGCCGCTACCCCCTCACTACCTAACTGCTCTGCTCAGCCCACAATTATTAAACTAGTCAAAGATCATACAAATTAGTCTTAAATTATGTGTTTTAATGCAGTCCTAGTCTTAATTTTTTGTCTCAATAGTCCCTACTAGTTACTATAATGGGTGCCAGTTGGTTTGAATTAGCAGTATCTTTACACATACAAGATTTTAGGAAATCAGAATGCACCCTTGTTTGGCAGGTGTTCATGGCTTTGTGACATGGACCAAACAGGCTGGGTGATTAGCTCCCATTGGACTCTGGAATACATTTAGGGCAAAATCTGCAGCATCCCTAACTGTGAAGCTCCATGAGCAACACTGTGTTTCCTGTTGGCACCACAATAGCTAATTCTCCTATGTTCTGGCACACATACTTTTTGCTCTACACTGCAGGGGTGGCCAAACTGTGCCTCTCCAAATGTCCATGGACTACAATTACCATGAGTCCCTGCTAGCATGACTGACCAACTTTAATCCTTGATCCTTTCAGTCTGCCAGAAGACAGCGCTGGTCAACCTGACGGATGGCACCAGCTTGACCGAGGGGGACTGGCGCTTCTAATACTACTGGATCTGTTGGATATTGTCAACCATGAGCTCTTCGCTCGCCACCTGATCGTTTACTACACTCTGAGAACAGAGTCTTCAGCTGGAGTTGCAGCAGTTTTTTGGGGGACAAGTGAACAAATCTGGCAGTGTCATTTTCTGGTCCTGGTGGCTAACTTTGTCCTTGCTGGTTCTACTCTCACCTGCTATTCTTGCCTTGAATGTCCTTCTTTGTCCTTTTCTGCCTTGGTACATGTGTGATGTCTGATGCTGTCTACACCATCATCCTGGCCTATTGGAATTCAGTGCTGTAGGCAGTCTGGCACTTCATGCCCAGCAATGCCAGTATACTTAGAAATAAGCATTATGAATGATAACAGGCAGGAGGTGATAGGCACCAGAACAGGGCACTGCTGCTCATGCTATGGTTTTGCCAGTTTGTATCCAAAAGCCCATATTTGCCAATAGCAGAGAGAAGAGAATATAGACAGTAGACCCCAGATTCCTGATTCAGTACAGAGGCCATGGGGCTTTCATATCACATATTTCCCTGCACTTTCTCTTCCCCTGGCAATGGCCGTTGCCCTCCCCCATGGGTGCTTAAAAAAAAACTATTTGAATATCACTACAGCAGGATAATGTTATAACAATTTGACTATGAGGTTTGCTGAATCTCCCCATTACATTTATTAAACCATTTTCATTGTGGATATATAAAAGGAAAGGTATATATTTAAAACGAAAGGGACTTTAAAAGAAAAGTGTGTGTGGGGGGGAGGAAGTAAATCAAGAGAATCTGACAGGTTGTTATACTGCTACTAGGGGCAAAGCCCGTTGTACCCAGGAATACAATGGGTGCTAGGACACCTGGCTGAACTGTGGCTTTCCTGGGTGCTGACCCTCCCCCTGGCCTGTTCCCTGCTGGATCCTGAGATCTAGTGTGTTGGAAATGATTAAACTGTAGGATCCCCCACTCCTCCATGTGCAGCCAGCTGGGTTGCCAACCTCTATATGGAGCATTGGAGATCTTCAGGAATAACAACTGATCGCCAGGCACCAGTTCTTCTGGAGAAAACAGCTGGGAGGGAGGGAGAACAGAGGCCACGTTGGGTCCCATGGGACAGGTGTCCTTCTCTCTCCCCTTCCAGGGCCGAAGTACTCACTGAGACTGGCTGTTCTTTTGCTGCTGCTTCTGCTTTTCCTCTCCCTCCATACCAGGGCTACTCACTGGGGCCGGCTATGTTTCCACCCTGCATGTTCCGAAGGTGGCAGGAAGTTGGGGGCAGAGAGCTGACTTCTTATCAGCCCTTTCTGGCTGAGGGCTCCCTCCCAATAGGGGCTCAGCTTCAGGGGAGAGCTATTACTGGCCCAAAGCCAATCAAGTAGTGAGTGACCCATCATTTTCAAAAATATATGGTTTACTGGTGATTACTGATAACACTTACATTTTTAACTGCTATTTAAAAAAGCTGTCTGGTGGCAGGGAGGAAATGGCTGCTGTGGGGGACTGGGAGCAGTGGAAATGGCACTAGTGTGGGTGGGATTGAGAAGATCAGGACTTTCCTGAACTTCCACCCTGGCTTTCCATTTGTGATTTCCTGTTATCCTTCCCCAAACAGCACAGCAAAGCAGGATTGGAAATATCACAGAAAAGGCATGGAAAACTTAGAAGGAGAACAGAAGCTCCACAATGTTGTAGGAGGGGTGGGTGGGAGGGAAATTTCATTCCCCCAGTAGCACCCAAGGCAGGGCAAACAACCTGTGCGTAAATGACCTGGGACCATATTGAAATCCCTTTTCTTTTTCCATGTACTTTCAGAATCCAAATGTTCCATCACCCACCCGTGCGTCACGCATGCTGATAACATTAGTCAGTAGTAATGATGTTGCATCTATGGACTGTTTCATATTGTACAGTTTTATGAGTTCATCTAAAATTGAACGAAACAAGCATGTCTCCTGCTGGTAGCTCTCGCTTGAGTGTAGGCTTACTGGCAAACCATGTTTACCTCTATATAAAGAGTGCAATGACTCTATAATTTTACAGGAGTACATGTTGCAAGTCTGGGTATATCAACTTGTTCTTAAAAATCACACTGTAAAAGTCATCAGATTGACTTTAACATCCCATGAGTAATTCCAGGCATGCAGATTATTTCAGAGCCTGAGGTTACAGCTAAGTGCCTGTTCCTGGGGAATGCCTTGCTCTGGGCTTTCTTGTCCTTTCTTTTGACTGTATTCACAAACAGAAAGGATGTGGAAATCAATGACAAGAAAAAAGGTCAAACCTTGAATGAATTTATCACCGGAGAAGACCATGCATCTCTTTTCAGACTGTGTTGATAGGAGATTCTTATCGATTCTTTCAAATGGCTTTTTAAATCCTTAATATCATTCTCATATTTTTAAACGTTGTTTTGAAGATGTCATTCCACTCATTAAAGTTGTTCTTGGTAGGAAGGTGCAAACGACAAAGGCGAGTCAGATGACCTTATATAAAAGAAATCGGCAACTTGGAGGAGGTGGGGATTAAGAACAGAAATGGAGGTGGGTGTTCCTTATTTATACAAGTACAAATAATGATCTAATAGATGTTACCTGGCTTCAGTGTTGATTATTTGTGAAATATTCTCTATGTATGGGAACCACTGAAGGTTTGTGTTTTTCCCCAAGCACTTCTTCTACCTTTGGCCCTCCTCAGGTTACACAATAACACCCAGCGTACCTAACCCTGCCAGGTGGATGACTACAGTGATTGGGGGGGGGGGGGAAGAAGTATTATACTGCCATCTTGTTTTATTCTCTTTTATCTTTGTTTTGTTGTTTGTTATGGGATGCGGTTTTATCATGTTTGGGGGGAAATGTTATCTTGTACCCTGCCATGAGTCCCCAGAGAGTGGCAGGCTAAAAATCTAAGGAACAAATAAATATAAACAAATACAGTATTTGCTGTTGTATAAGACTACTTTCCCCCCTGAAAAACATGCCTCCAAGTGTGGGGGGGGGATCGTCCTATATCCTGGGTGCACTTCAATTGGGATAGACATAGCTGCCCATAGTGGCCCATAGTACTGTAATGTAATGTAACAAACTCTATATTTTGAATGAAAATGTTGGGGGGGTCGTCTTATACGCCCAGTCGTCTTATACGCCGGCAAATACGGTAAATAAATTGGACTCTGTGGCCAGGACCCATCGAAACTGCTGACAAACCTAAATGCCTGTTATGTATTTAAAATATTTATGTCCTGTCTTTCCACAAAATCCATCTAAGCTGGCAATTATGATACATTACAATAACCATTTAAACACTGAAAACACCTGCCTGCACACACAACCCAAACCCCATATAAATCAGACTATGACCGTTTATGCACTGGAGGTTTCATGCTGGGCTGCAGGCTGGAGTTTTAGTCATGGCAGGTTGCCCCACCTCTTCCTGCACCCACATGGGGGAGCATTTGGCCTGGTGCGCTTCATCAGCCCCCGATCTGTGCTCCTGACAGGGGGGTGGGGCAGTGAAGTTCCCAGTGCATAAACGGTCTATGGCAAAAGCCTTAGAAAAAGGAGCCACAGTAAAATAAACACCAGCATTTAAATGTCTGGATCTGGAACAAAGGCTTGAAAAAAGTAAGGGTGGAAGGTAAAAACAAATCCAAAAAAAATAAATGATGGGGGTTCTAAAATGCTTGAGCAAATAAAAACACCTTTACCTGGAACCTACAAGGTATAAAGCTGGTGCTAACTGAGCCGCTATCAGAACAAGGTTCCATGATATATTTTTAGGTTTTTAAAAAATTGTTGCTCCCCTCCTTATAGCAAACTGTTTTGGAATAAAGGGGGCATTTTAACAGCTCTTTATGATGTGTTGCATGGGCCAGCAGTTTTAAGGTGAGGGGGGGGGATTCAAACATTCCACTAGCTAGTGCATGCTCTCCTCCTGGCCTCTCTTTTTTTTAGGTACCTTCTGCATTTGTAGATCCTTAGGGCTGGAAGAAACAGCAAGGTCATCCATTTGCCACTGGCCTATTTTCCTGCAGTTAACACATTCTTTCAGGGGACGAGTTAACCAAAAGAGCTTGAGAGATCATCTGTGAGCAGACACTGAGACAGAAAGGAAATTGGGATGGTTGAGAGATGTGGACTCTCCCAGGACCTTGATTTCTCAAGCAAGATCCTCTGCAGAATGGCTTCTCCTCCCAGCCGGTTTATAGTAATTGCATATTCCCATAAATCTCTTATGCCCAACCAATATTTTATTACATTAGGGCTAATGCTTCCTGCAAAGAAAGAACCCAAGTGTATTGCCAGATTCTCCCTCCCTCCTTTATAGGAGGCAAGTCTGATCCCAGGTTTTATGGATCAGCTTTAAACAACTGGCTCCATTCCTGTATAAACCTAAAGTCAGAATCCCCTGTCCAATACGGTGGTATGAGTTGTAGGGAGAAATGCCCTTTGCTGCTAGATGTTTGATCCATCGTGAAGTTCTGTGTTATTTGGACAATTACCTCAAAACATTACTGCAGCATTACTACCAGTTCTGTTTCAAAGACAGGAGTGTGAAGACCTGACCACAAGTAACAGATGAAGAAGTAACCATGCTACTAGGTGAGTGTACGTACCTGCAAAAAAGTCTGGTGTGCCCTCCCACCTGTGAATGAAGAAGCACTTGGCTACAATGGCCCTGGAACATTGGAGGAGGAGTCTATAATTTTTGTTGTTATTGTTGTTATGTGCGAAGTCGTGTCCGACCCATCGCGACCCCATGGACAATGATCCTCCAGGCCTTCCTGTCCTCTACCATTCCCCGGAGTCCATTTAAGTTTGCACCTACTGCTTCAGTAACTCCATCCAGCCACCTCATTCTCTGTCGTCCCCTTCTTCTTTTGCCCTCGATCGCTCCCAGCATTAGGCTCTTCTCCAGGGAGTCCTTCCTTCTCATGAGGTGGCCAAAGTATTTGAGTTTCATCTTCAGGATTTGGCCTTCTAAAGAGCAGTCAGGGTTGATCTCCTCTAGGACTGACCGGTTTGTTCGCCTTGCGGTCCAAGTGACTCGCAAGAGTCTTCTCCAGCACCAGAGTTCAAAAGCCTCAATTCTTTGACGTTCAGCCTTCCTTATTGTCCAACTTTCACAGCCATACATTGCAACTGGGAAGACCATAGCCTTGACTAAACGCACTTTTGTTGGCAGGGTGATGTCTCTGCTTTTTAGGGTGCTGTCTAGATTTGCCATAGCTTTCCTCCCCAGGAGCAAGCGTCTTTTAATTTCTTTGCTGCAGTCCCCATCTGCAGTGATCTTGGAGCCCAGGAAAATAAAATCTGTCACTATCTCCATTTCTTCCCCATCTATTTGCCAGGAATTGAGAGGGCCGGATGCCATGATCTTTGTTTTCTTGATGTTGAGTTTCAAGCCAACTTTTGCACTCTCCTCCTTCACCCGCATCAACAGGCTCTTTAGTTCCTCTTCACTTTCTGCCATTAGAGTGGTATCATCTGCGTATCTGAGGTTGTTGATATTTCTCCCTGCAATCTTGATCCCAATTTGTGACTCCTCTAATCCCGCATTTCTCATGATGTGCTCTGCATACAAGTTAAATAGGCAAGGCGACAGTATACAGCCTTGCCGAATTCCTTTCTCAATTTTGAACCAGTCAGTGATTCCATGTTCAGTTCTCACTGTTGCTTCTTGACCTGCATATAAATTTCTCAAGAGACAAATAAGATGCTCTGGTATTCCCATCTCTTTAAGAACTTGCCACAATTTGTTGTGCTCCACACAATCAAAGGCTTTAGCATAGTCATTTTACTGCCATGTAATTTGTAAATTGTTTTATATTGTGGGGAACTGTTGTAGAATTGTTGTAGAGTGTATCATATGAAGTTTTTACAAAATCGTTTGTGTTTTATGTTATGTTTTTATTGTGATCCGCCACGAGCCAGCTTGCTGGGAGTAGCGGTATAAAAATCCAATAAACAAACAAACCAACTTAGCCTGCACAGGACTGTCTAGGATTGGGAGGACTAGGGTGAAAAAATAGATTCAAATGAGTAGCCGTGTTGGTCTGAAGTAGCACCATAAAATCAGAGTCCAGTGGCACCTTTAAGACCAACAAAGATTTATTCAAGCCGTGAACTTTCGAGTGCGAGCACTCTGAGGAAGAGTGCTTGCACTCAAAAGCTCACGCCTTGAATAAATCTTTTTAGGGTGAAAAAAATTCAAGGAGCTCAGACCACCTTAGGAAGCCAGAAGGCTGGATAACCAATATGGTTTGTTTTCACAGATGTTTAGGCTTAGTCTAAGTGGTATGCAGGTAGACCACAAGAGAGTGGTCTGTGATGGCTGACAGGACTCCTGAATTGGCAGCAGTTCAAGATTCATAGATGCAAGACCTACAGCTCAGAGCCAGATAACATTAAGACAGCTGTGTTTGTTAGGGCACCAGAGCACAGGCAGTTATGTGGCTCAGTGCTGTGGTGCTGCGGAAGCACAGCGAACTCTTCCCTCCATTCTGTTTTCCTGGCAGAAAATACCCCTACTCAAGCTGCTATAAACTGGGGCCTAGTTCCTTAGCAGGGTTTTTTTGCTCCAGACCCTGGGGTGGGGTGGGACCTGTGTGTATAATGATGTACCTCCTAACACCTGAGTTATCAGGAATGAGAGAGGAGGAAAAAAATCAATTAGGAAAACAGGGTTGCTAAACTCTAGGTGGGGCCTGGAGATTTCCTGGAATTACAGTTCATCTCCAGACTAGTAATACCAGTCCCCCTAGAGAAAAATGGCAGTTTTGAAGGGTGGACTCCATGGCGATATATCCTTCTGACGTCTCTCCCTTCCCCAAATCCTGCCTTCCTTAGGGTTTATCTCCAAATCTCCAGGAATTTCCCAATGTGGCAATGCTAGAAATTGTATGAGAGTGTTTGTTAAAACATTTTTTTTTAAAAAATCTTTCCTCCATGTTGTGAGCCTGATTTTTAACTTCTCCTCTTGCTTTTATGGCCGAAAAGCAAATGGATCTGTCTGTAGTTTACACATTTGTTTGTCAGGGCCTGTATGACCTTTCTCTTGGCAGGTGGAGTGCCAATGCTAAACTTACAATGTGGCTCAGCCATTGGGGTGTGGCATTTTTTTACTTGACCGTAATGTTACAGGTATGATTCATGATCTTTGCACAACGACATGCAGGGCAGAATGACAAATAACATGCCAGAGGTCCACCCTCAGCAGGTTCACACAATTCTGAGTCCATAGCTGTTGATGTGCCTAGAAGGGGGTAACTTTGCTGAGGATTGCATTGTTAGTGACTTGTCCTTTTACACAGGACTGGGTTCTGGGAGATCTCTTGAAAGGATGAAAGAAATACACTCTGATTACTTCCTGTGAGCTGCTTTAATGGTCCAAGTGGAATGAATGCCTGGCTCACTTCCCCTTTGGGCTCTGGGTTTTGTAGAATCCTGGGTGAAGGACACATGTAAGGTGGAGGCCCATATAATATTCACAGAACCTGGCCCCATATTTTAGTGAAACAGCAAATTTAGGACAATGCAAAACCAGGACCAGCGGCAAGGAGCACCAATAATACATACAGCCGCACAAAGGATATTCTGACCACAGCTTGTGGCACAGTGTGCTATGGCAATCATCAGTGACCATTTTCCCCCATGTGGGTAAAACCATTCCATTGTGAATTACTGGTACAGTACAATACAAGAGCCGGCAACAGGATTCTCGGCCATTATGTGGAAACATCCCACATAATGGCTGGAGTTTGTTCTCCAGGCCCCGCCCACTGCTCTGCCTCTGCTGCTGCCTCCTCCACCCATGAGTTCTCACCTGAGGGCGGGGGCAGGCTCGGAGGGCAGGCGGTGGTGGCACAGCAAACAGGGCTGGGCTCTGGGGATTGCCAGCCGCTGCCACTTGCTCTTCCAGGCTGCTCATGCTCTCCTGAAAAGAGGAAAAGTGGCAGTAGCAGCTGGTGAGGCCCAGAGCTGAGCCCCATTTGCTGCTACTGCTCATCCTCCGAGGCTCCCCGCGCTTTCTTGAGGGTGCGGGCAGTCTTGGAGTACAGGTGACAGCAGTGCGGTGAACAGGGCTTGGCTCTGAGCCTTGCCAGCCATCACCACCACTGCTTGTTCTCCAAGGCTGCCCACGTTCTCCTGAGGGCAGGGTGGCTGGTGAGGCTCAGAGCCAAGCCCTGCTCACCACCACTGCTTGCACTTTGAGGCTGCCCACACTCTCCTGAGGGCTTGGGCAGCCTTGGAGGACAGGGGACAGCAGCGTGGCAGATGGGGCTCAGCTCTGAGCCTTGCCAGCCACCGCTAATTCTTTGAAGCTGCCTGTACTCTCCATCTGCTGGTGTGGTCACTGGGTGTGGGACACCATGTCTGAAGTTCTATCCATTTGTGGGGCTGCACCAGTAGATGTTTCCACATCAGCAATAGTGCTGTATCCAATGAGGTGCAGATGCAGAATAGAACGAGGACAGAAGAAAAGCCATGGAAAAGCTGCTTTCATGTAAATGAAATTGACATGTTGAATGTTTTCAGTCACTGAAAACCATTTTTACGTTCTTTAGGAGCTTCCCGAATCAGACCAATCACCCACGCAGCTCACAGCTTTCTTCTCTGACTGTCAGGGGCTCTCTGGAGCTTCTGCAGAGGTATTTCCCAGTCTTGCTACCAGAGAGCCTTTAATTGGCCAAGTTTGGGAAGGAAGGGGGTATCATGTTCATTCAAATAATGTGCTTTAGCCCTGAGTAATGGGCCATTACTTCTATATAGAGATCCTGGGATCATAGGCATGGCTTGGGGAGCCTGACTCATAAACTCTGATGAGTATACCTTGGATCCCGCTAATGGAAAAGGAGGAGTTCTCAAACACAAGCTGAGCTGATGATGTTGAATATGTAAAACTCCACCCATGTTCTGATTGAATTATTCCAGGCCTTTTTCTAATTCACTGATTAAATTTAGTGCCTATAAAAAATAGGCAGCTTTTGGGAGGAGATAAAAGTAATTGAGCGTTCTTCAAACTATGTGGAAACTGCAATGTCTAAGAACATCTCAGCATGAGAAAAAGTGTCCCAGTTTCCATCTTTCCTCCTTGGTACCAATCTGCTTTCTGGCTGTTTGCAACAGCAGGTTGATAATTTCCCTTTTGGGTACCTCTGCACATAAGGACTAGTCTATGAAGACAAGGGACTAGCTCTCCACCAGTGGACCTTGACATGGAAAATTGAGGTGGTTATTTCTTTAGATATTTATGTTCTGCTTTTCTCCCTATTGGGGAATCAAAGTAGCTTAAAAAAAACATTTTATCACTGCCTGAATTGTATTTTCACAAGAACAAGCCTCTCAGGGTAAGTCTGGCTGAAAGAGTAACTGGTCCACTGTCACACAGTGAGCTTCCATAGCAGAGCAGGGATTAGGGGTGGGCATAAACTGGCTAGTCATAATGAATTTTGCCTAGTTCATGATCTGCAAATTGAAGTTTGTGGCAAGTCAACCAGCATGAACTTTCCATAAACTTTCAAACAGTTCCTGGAGGATTTTGCTGCTTTTTTAATGGATACATTTCCAGACTGCCTCTGCTCAAATAAAATGTTTACCAAACTTCTACAAAGGGTGGAAATTTTCAGCCTTGGCAACACTGTTTTCAGTTTCTAATAAGTCATGTCAGTTGAGGGTTCCTTCCCCTTTGTAAGCATTATTTTGTGTTTTCTTCCCATTTTTGTACAACTTGCAAAATCCCTTTCTCCTTACTTGGATTTGTAACCAGTCCTTTTAAGCTTGCAATGCTAGTGGTACTGGGTTCTGTTGGGCACTCCGTACACTGAACTGCTTCTGCTGGGCTTTCAAAAATGTCCGCCTTCCTGGGATTGTATTAGCTGCCATTGCCACATTAACACTGGATTCTGCAGGGCATAGTACCCTGCATTGGTTCTGCTGGGTTTCCAATTTCCCCTTGCTTGGTATGTGATTGTGTACTTCAGTGAGCTAACATTGCGACATTAGCACTGGGTTCTTCTGGACACTCTAAATTGTACTAGTTCTGGTTGGCTTACAAAAATGTCTCACTTTCAGTTTCTACTACAGATATTCTCTGGTTTGACCATACTCCTACTGGGTTTGCGCTGCCACAGTAGCACTTGTTTTGCTGGGCATGTTACACTGATTCTGCATAGTTGAATGAATCTCCAATAGCCAATCAGAAGACGACATCATCATCATCATCATCATCATCATCATCATCATCATCATCATCATCATCATCATCATCATCATCACCACCACCACCACCACCACCACCACCACCACCACCACCACCACCACCACCACCACCACCATCATCATCATCATCATCATCATCATCATCATCATCATCATCATTATTATTATTAAATTTATAGCCCTCCTTCCTCCTAAGACTCAAGGTGGGTTACATTAAAATCCCTATAAAATCCAACCCTAACACAGCATTAATCCAAAAAATACTAAGATGGCAGAACCCCTCTTACCTCCCACAGTCATCTGACAAAGGGTATGCAAGATGATATAGTGAAGCCTGAGGTGAAGCCATTAATCTTGTTAACCCAGCTTCAACCACAGATCTGGCAGAATAGCTCCGTTATACAGGCTCTGCAGAACTTTGCCAGAGGGCTAATTTAACTAGGTCAGGGCCAGGACTGAAAAGGCCCTGGCCCGGGTCAAGGCCAGGCATATCTCTCTGGGACCAGGGACCACTAACAGATTAGAACCCGCAGAGTGGAGTGCTTTGCGGTGGGCATAAGTGGACAAGTGGTCCTTCAGATAGGCTGAGTCCAAGCTCTGCCTGGATAAATCAACGCATATTCGTTGTTCCAGGCAGTTTGCTACAAAAAAAAAGTCCTTGGGAGAAGGGAAAGGAAGGTGGGTGCAAGGGTAGGTGCTGGAAGTGGAGATCATACTACTTAGCCTCTACACATTTCCTTAGTGTGCGGCTTGCTGGCTGCTAGCACTACATAATTGGGGAAATCCAGTTTTGTGCATTCCCCAACTAGCACTTTAAAATGGAGTATGTAGCTGCTGGTTTGCTGCTGGGAGGCTGGATGCTGATGACCTCATTTGAAACGCCAAAAATATGGCGTCTGCAAAAGGTAAGTATCTCACTATATTTTCCTGGTGTGGAATGGCTCTCATTGTTGAAATAGGCTGGTTTGGAAACCAGTGATCTAAAGGTAAAGGTAAAGGTATCCCCTGTGCAAGCACCGAGTCATGTCTGACCCTTGGGGTGACGCCCTCTAGCGTTTTCTTGGCAGACTCAATACGGGGTGGTTTGCCAGTGCCTTCCCCAGTCATCACCGTTTACCCCCCAGCAAGCTGGGTACTCATTTTACCGACCTCGGAAGGATGGAAGGCTGAGTCAACCTCGAGCCGGCTGATCTAGCCTCTTACAAACCACATCTAATTGAAAAAAGAAATACAGAAGGAAGTTCACTTAATAATTCCATCCCCTAGGCTACAAGGAAGTATAAAATGTATAACTTTTGAGCTGCCAAGAAATGATCAATGAACTGAAATGTATTGGCTAATTGTATAACATTTTTATCAATATTAAGAGGTATTGCAGTGCTCAGGTAAACTGAACCTGCTCCTTATATGGATTAGCTACATTTAATCTTACAATACTGGTAAAAACTAGAAAGTAGTTTATTTAAAAATCTAGTTTTTGAAGCATTTTTAAAGGAAACATCTGGACTGCATTTTGTCAGCTCTTCCTGTTCATTTGTCCTGTATCTAATTAACTTGGGTGGCCTCATTGTGTGGAACAAAACACCATTTTCCAGGTCCCATCCGGAGGAAGGAAAATGGAACAAGATGGGTATAGAACAGGGGTGGGCAAACTGTGGCCCTCCATATGCTGGCATGGGCTCATGGGAATTGTGGGCCAGAGTTTGCCCACCCCTGGTATAGAACATTCTCTTTACCTATGAATCCTTATAGGAGCCTCCCTCCCCAAATATGTACTTTTAAAACTAGCAAACCTGCATGATAGGGACATGGTAGCTGCGGGTTTCTGTCAACCTTAGCAATCTCATTTTTTGCAAAAATAGAATAACTATACCTCCCCTTATATTGTGTGGGTAAGCACTACATTTACACATTCCAAGGATTGGCTACAGCCAATAGGCAGTGAAAGACCAAGAAGCGTTTTGTCTGAGAAATGTTTGCCATTCTTTGTGTTCATTAATCTTTCATTGACCACTAGAAGCAGAACTGAAATGGGATTGCCACACGTCACCTTATGTGGCACTAGTGCCCCATGGAATATGTTAGCAGAGTAAATACACCATGATTTAAGAGTAGGTAAAGGTTTATTAAGAGCCTCTTGTGGCGCAGAGTGGTAAGGCAGCAGTCATGCAGTCTGAAAGCTCTGCCCATGAGGCTGGGAGTTCGATCCCAGCAGCCGGCTCAAGGTTGACTCAGCCTTCCATCCTTCTGAGGTCGGTAAAATGAGTACCCAGCTTGCTGGGGGGTAAACGGTAATGACTGGGGAAGGCACTGGCAAACCACCCCGTACTGAGTCTGCCATAAAAACGCTAGAGGGCGTCACCCCAAGGGTCAGACATGACCCGGTGTTTGCACCGGGGATACCTTTACCTTTACCTTTAAAGGTTTATTCAGGAATTACCATACTTGATAGTGCAGAGAAGAGACAGAGATAGGAGCTGACTACATGCCTAACTAAGAGAGAGACTGTATGTTGGCTTCTGAGAAGAAGCAGGAAATTGCCCCTAAGAGTAGTAATCTGGAGACAGACAAAGAATGACACTTCACAGGAGAGAAGGTTCTGACCTTACTATCCGACCTAACAGTCTTCTTGCTGCCCCCTGTGGGGTCTTCTTCTTTGTACACCAGACATTGCCTATTCCAACAGAATGTTGCCGTGTCCTAGCCCTATGGCAAATTCCAAAGTATCTTCCCTGACCTAAGAAAGGAGAGGCCAAGGGGGGGGGGGCACAAGTAGACTGACAAAGTTGTACGTTGCTAAATGTAGGCTAATGTGGGGAGGTAGCTGAAGTCCCTGCTCTCCTCTGCTGTTGAGAGAGGTAAAGAAATGTGGAGTCGAACCAAGAAGCTGATGGTGTAGGGGAGAAAGACTGTGAGCTGGGAGGCTGCATATGTACACACATGGAAATTGCACTGTGGTTGCATCACGGCAATTATTTGTCCTATTGGCTTTGTCCACACTGGAATACCCATTTGCAAGTGATAGTGCTACAATAGTTCAACATGCAGCCACTATAGATACCTATACCAACAGCTTCCATCTTTGCTGTGGCTACATCAGAAGCTGCTTACCAAGCAGCTGTTCCCCTTCCTTCTCCCAGCTCTTCCAAAGTGTTGGCAAAATAATTAACACGGCATCAGTGCATGTGGAACTACATGTGGAACTTCCAAGAAACAGGATATTGCCCTAAGAGTGGTGACCTGAGGATAGGCAAGGAATGGCACTTAACAGGAGAGAGAAGATTCTGTCCTCACTGTAATTGTCTTCTTGCTCCTCCCTGCAGGTCTTTTTCTCTTATTTGTACACCACACATTGTCTATTCCAAGACAAAGAGTGTTAAAGGTATGTGTGGTTGTGCTAGGGCCCAGAGGTTTGGGATGCAGGCAGCTAGGGCAGCAAACCCATCTCTGCTGCCAGAAGTATATTACCTTCTACTTAGTCATCCCACTGATCCATCAAGGTCAGTCGTGCCTGCTCTAGCTGGCATGAGTTCTCCAGGATCTCAGGGAGAGGTCTTCCACATTACCAGCTACTCGATCCTTTTAACAAGAGAAGCCAGGGACGTTCTTTAAGAATTGCAGCTGCTTTGTCACTAAGCTATGGCCGACGCACCATAGTTTGTACCTGACCCATCAAAACATCACAGAGCTTCTAACAGAATGCTCTGCTGCATTTTTGTGTGTGCTCTGTACTCCCCACATGGAAAGCTTTGCTTTGACCACAGGATTCTAGACTCTCAGACATTTAGTGGTGGCTAGAGAACAAACGGTCATCTATGTATGAGACAGCAGAAAGAAGGTAACAAAAAGATGGCAGTACTTTGTTGCAAGGAAAGGAACAAAATAGGCTGCTATCTTTGACGGAGAAGCAGAGCAATAGCCTGGATTTGGTCCTCTTTTAAGATGTTAGTTATATCCTAAGGAGAGGGATTCATTGTGGGCCAACTTGTCTGCATGTGGACAGTCTCCCACAAGATATATCTTTGTTGCACACTGTTAAGTACCGAAGCAATAGGTCCCCTCCTCTCTGATCTGTTCAGAAACAGGTTTACAAAATTAAAGGGCTCTATTGCTCCACTGGAAAATATCGATCACTCGGCTAACGACGTTCTGACAACTGTGGCCCAAGCCGAATTTGAAAAACACACACACACCTCACACAGTGGATTCCTTTCATTGTAAGGAAAGTCTCTGGAGATCCGAGACTATTCTCTTTGGCTTTTTTTTTTTTTAGATGCAAGGAATTTGATGCATTGCATGTGGGGAGAAGGTAAAAACAACTCAGGTTTGCCTAGGAGAAGATACAATAGATGTGTTCAATTACATGTGAAACCTGATGTGCAGAAATCACTTTTCTCTGCTGGCTAGAAACCTACTGACATACAGAGAAGGAATACAGTTTATTTCACTGCAAGGTTTTGGGAGGTAATTGTGAATGGATCACAAATTGGACAAGTTCTGACTTCACTTGGCTAGCAGACTTCATGGGGTCCGTCCGTCATGCAGCGTGCAGCTTTGGCGACCACTCTGTGCCGGCGTAGCTAATGCCCGTTTCTCTGCTCCTGGGTTGTTGTGGTTCTATTGTCAACAAAACTAATAGGGTATGAAATGTATCTTTCCAAGCCTCATTTATGCTACCCCAATTCCCTACAGACTTGTTTGAGCTGTTCCTGATACAGCACGTGCCATTTTTTTCAGCACCTGTTAGAGTCACTTCTCCCGGGTTTTGCTAAAACCTTGTCAATTGATATTGCAACGTTTTCAAACTGAAAAGCTTGAATGTAATCGCTTCCAGTACCTAAAGGGGTTTTTCTTTTAGAGGGGGGGCTTTAAGGTGGGGCCCTTCAATGGGATCCATTCACATATTTGTATACGGGATCAAGGGATACGCGTGTGCATGTAAACCAGCTGTTTTGTGATGTTCTCAAGTGCAATATACAGAATATATGATTTTTACTTCCTCACTCTACACTGATTATTGGGTTTTAATCCACCTCAATGTTTTCATGGTCAGAAAGATTTCCGTCATTGGAGCCTCATTTCTTTTAGCTCCTCCCATCTCTGCAGCCCCAAATGCTGATGCTGGGGACCAGGGATTCCCAGAAAAATATGCTCTCTGCAATTTCAATCATGAATTGTTTTGGGCAGGTCATGCATAATTTACAGTATCATTTTGGCCTCAGTCTATACTAATGATTTAAGGTTTTGCTTCTTATCTTTAAGGCCATCCATGGCTTGGGACCTGCATATCTGAGGGACCGCTTGTCTTCTTATGGCCCCCCATAGGGCTCTTCGCTATTCAGGTTTGAATCTGTTGGTGGTCCCTGGCCTCGATCAGGGCCAGGGTCTTCTTGGTCCTGGCCCCAGCCTGGTGGAATGAGCTAAGGGCCCTGATGGAACTATCTCAGTTCTGCAGGGCATGTAAGACTGAGGCCTTCTGCCAGGCATTGGTTGAGGTTTGACTACGAAGATTGGGTCCCTCCCTATATAGGCCCTATTTGTTGGTCATCTGGGCACTCCCAAGATGGTGGTTGGGGACTGTGGGCTGCTGCATTTGGGTGTGCAAAGAGGGGAGGGGAGGATTAGACCAGTGCATGGAATTGTATATTTATCTTATGTTTTATGTGATTTTATCATTTTATTGTAAACTGCCATGAGCTGGCATAGCCTGGGAGTGACGGTCAACAAATTAAATGAATGAATGAATTTCATGTCAGTTTTCAAATATGGTAAATACCCATCCTTGCAAAAATGGTACTTTCTAGTTATAAGTACCAGAGTGAAGCTCTGCTTCAAAACTTTTCTAGAGGGTTATAGTACTGACAAAATGTGATAAAATCATGGAACTTTGCTGTCCTGACTCTCATGCAAGAGCACAAATTCAAGGTGGACGAGGTGCACCTGGCCAAATGCTCCCCTGTGTAGGAACAGGAAGAGGCGGGGCAACCTACCCCGGCTCAAACTCCAGCCTGCAGCCCAGCAGGATGTGACATGATAAACAGAGAAACTATTTTGTTCGCAGCCTATAGGTCTTCATTTTAACGGGGAAACCAGCGGCACTGATTCTATACGCTTGATAACTAAGACTTGAACATTTCTTTTCTCATTTGGTATATCAAAATGAATAGGCATAAAGACATGCAAAGAGACTGCAGCCATGCTTTAGAGCTCAGCTGCGTGGTCTGGAGGTGTGGGGGGGGGATATCAGTACAAAGTATTCAGGCACCCAGAGTTTCCTGGCAGGGGGCTGCCATCACACTGGTAAATGGGATGATGGCTATCCAAGCTGGAAAAGATCCTGAGAGGGCTGGATAGAGGAGGCACCACTTTTCTCTTACATAGATTCTCACGTTGGAATGTTTGAAGACGACTTGCAATGTTCGTTTTTTCTTGAGTCGAGCATGCCATATATTTGCACCAGTGATTCGTTCAGCATTTAAAATGAGATATATTTATTGGTTTCAGATCTGCACAGTTGGTGGCATTCAGACTTGCAGCTGGACAGATCGCTGCTGGAGGTACATGCTCACATGACAGGATTACTTTGCTCATGCATGCTCCCAGACTCATCACAGGCGGGTCATGCAGAATTTACAGTCAGCTGCAACTGTATATGGTGCTTTTGCACCTGCAAAGTTGTTGGTGTTTGAAAGCAGATAGCGCTGGGACATACTGAGTGCATAACAATGCCATTGATCACATTCCCAGTTGACTTCTCAAATAAACAGGGTTGGCATGTTCAGCAAAAGCCATTTATTGAACTAAGCTCATGATACTTTTTGTTAAGACTAAGCACAGTACCGATACAGATCGATATATTCCCCATCGACTCCACCTTTATGCTACATCATGACTCCCCACTTTGAAAGGTAACCTCCCCACTTTCCCAGGCACATTGTTACACTCAGGGGCAAACGGAACTCAAACAGTTCCACAGGGCCTGCAAAAGGGAGCTCCTCCGCCAGGCATTCAGTTGAGGCCCAGCAGTACCACTGCTTCCAATTGGCCCCCTCCTACAGCCATCATTGCAGACTCACCCACCCCACTGGGCCATCAGTAAGCACTGAATTATTGTTCTCCCCAATGTTCTATTGTTTGTAATGTTATGGCTATTATTGTGTTATATACTGAGGGGCTTTACGCACCGGGATCTTTGTTGCAAATTGGTCACTGAATGAAAAATCGCCATTTAAAGTAGTGGAATTCGTCGTTATGCATACCTGCCTTTGTAGTGGAATCCAGTTGCGTTTTGTAGTGTTTCCCACAGGCTTCCAGTCTCGGCAGAAATCGCTAGAAAGGAAGCGCTATTGCCAAGCTCGTCCCGCCCCTGGCCGTCAAGCAGCCAATGGGCAGCCGTTAGCATGCTCCCAAACAGCCCCTTTCCCTTTAAGAAAGGTTTAAAAAAAAAAAAAACAGACCCATAGCAACGAATCTGGGTAGATTCGTTGCAACGGAGAGACCCATCCAGCTGCCTGGTGTGTTTGAGCTGTCGTTTGATCGTTTGATCGTTGCCACGCTTCCTCCGAGTGAAACCCCCCCCCTCTCACGGGCCCGATTTTCGGCTGAATGAATGTGTAAAAAATAAAGGGACTTTATTTCAGCAAACGTGCTTTTCTGTGGTTTGTGCTTAGTGACTAAAGGGGAGGGACTGAAGCCAGGGAAGCCTCTAAACAGAAAGAGGCTCGCTGGTGCGTTTATCCCCGCTCGCTCGGAGAAAAAAAAAATGGCGATCGCTTCACCGGAAGATCAGAGGAGAGAGCCAGGGGGAGAGACTTTGTAGAAACCGCAACAATGTTAACGCACAGGTCTTTTTCGCTAGTGTTGCAGATTGGTTGCAGGAGCGTATCGCTTTCCGGAGGGTGAATCCACTTTTGGGGATTTCCCTGAAAGCGCTACAAGGAAGCGCTTTTTGCAGATTGGTTTCAGGTGTGTGGCAGATTGTTGACGACGTTGTGCAAAACGGCAAATCAGTAGCGTTTTCAATTGGCAACCATTGTGCTATTTTGAAGGCGTGCAAAAAGCCCCTGAGTTATTTGTACTGTTTCTGTTTGATGTAAACCACCCTGAGCCTTCGGGGAAGGCGATATATAAATGCAACAAATGAATGAAAGAATGAATGAATGAATGAATGAATGAATGAATGAATCCCAACCGTCAGACTCCATGGCTCCAAGGACATGGCCCTGTATATAAGGCTGAAGCTTCCTCTCCTTCCTCCATGTATCGACATAAAGTTAACACACAGCTTACACAGAGATCAAAGTGAAACTATAAACAACTATACTCCGAACTCCCCAGGCTCATCATAGAGCACTCCAACCCCCCTCCCACAGAGAACACAAGAATACAAGAGATGCATATAGTAAAACGCATGGCAGGATTCTGATGTTGTTCTGGATCCTGTTACTGTCCAAAGTAGAATTATAACTTCTATTGAATGCAGTGAATTTAGAGGGGTGTAAATCTGGTTTGGACTGAGTGGATTATATATCAAACTAGATTTTAGGTGGCAGTATGATTTTAACTCAGATCTCACAGAATCATAGAGTTGGAAGGTGTCATACAGGCCATCTACTCCACCCCCTGCTTAATGAAGAATCAGCCTAAAGTTTTCATAATAATAATCTGTCCAGCCATTGCTATGGCCGACGCACCACCAGTGAGGAGGCGCTCACTACCTCCCTTAGACGGCCAATTCCACTGCTGACCTGCTCTGTTAATTTTTTTCTTGTGGTATCTAGGTGATACTGTTATATGTAGTTTAAAACCCATTACTTCAGTTCCTATCCTTTGCTGCCAACAGGAATTTCTCCCTTGCCTCCTCTAAGTGACAATCTTCAAAATACTTAAAGAGAGCAATCATGTCCCCTCTCAACCTCCTCTTCTCCAGGCTGAACATACCCAAGTCCCTCAGCCTTTCTTCACAGGGTTTGGTCACCAGGCCCTGGATCATCCTCAGTGTTCTCCTCTGCACCTTCTCAATTTTGACCACATCCTATTTGAAGTGAGGCCTTCAGAACTGCCACAATATTCCAGGTGCGGTCTGACCAGTGTGGGATTATGACATCTTGGGATGTTGATGTGATGTGATTCCTCTGTTGATCCAGCCTAAGACTGCATTTACTTTCCTTACTACTGCACCACACTGCCTGCTCATATTTAACTTACAGTCCACAAGTACACCAAGATCTCATTCACATACAATGGTACCCAGAAATGTAACTACCATCCAGTATGTATACTTTTCATTTTTGTCCGCTTTTCCTAGTCCAATGTTCATTGCATACATAGAAGAAGAGCTGGCTTTTAAACCTCACTTTTCTGTGCCTTATTTTCCTCTCCCTACAATAATCATCTTGTGGAGTAGCTGTGGTTGAGAGCACTCTGAGAGAACTGTGATTGACCCAGGTTTCATGTGGAGGAGCAGGGAATCAAATCTGGTTCTCCAGCTTAGAGTCTCTCACTCTTAACCACTACACCAAGCTGGCTCCCAGTAAATTACACCGAAACAGACCACTGGTCCATCAAGATCAGTACTGTCTACTCAGAGCAGCAGCATGTATTATATTAATTGGAGATTCTAGTGATTGAACTCAAGAACTTTGCTGTGGAAAGCAATTGTTCTACCACTGAACCACCACTCCTGGCCTGACTAGATCTCCAAGCATGCTTTTAGCTCTCAAAAATGAGAGCTAAGTCCTCCTAAGTCGAATGTGAGTCAAAAGGATGGGGAAAAGTTAGTTAACCCCCTTCCCCCATTCAGTGGAGGAAAAGACAAACACTGTGATCCCAGGCAGGGATAACAGCACCTGAAAGGGGCATTTTTCATTGGAGAAACAGAATGAGGGAAGTGTTAAGTCTTGTACCCTAGATATTTTTTTTAAGAATGAAAAAAAATATAACTAACAACAAAGCTCTGATGTCACAAAAAAATAACAAAGCTCTGATGTAGTATTGTACACACAATTTTGTAGAATTAGCTTTTCCTGAACTGAACGTCTTCAGACTCCACCTGAAAAGGCCCATGTTTAAATGCTTTCCATGGGTCGAGGTGGGATGCGGAATCCATCTTTGTGCAAAACCAACATGTCAGAAACAGGGATGCTTAATCATCCCCTGGTTGATTCCCAGTAAGTCCACAAGTCCCAATCAACCCTGCCAAATATTTGACAAACTATTTGTATTTGTGTGTTGTGTTTAATGGTGCAAGAAAAGTCAGATCTGCACCCACTTCCTCTCACTGCCTTCCCACAGGTTTTCTCACCCCTATCCCTTGTCACTGCCTTCCTTCAGTGTTGGCTGGTCCTCACATATTTTTTAAGTAAACAAAAACCGTACATCTCATGGTGAGTAACTTCCCAGTGTGAAGTGATTCCCTCTGAACCTTGCACTTGCCTAACTCGATGTCTGTTAATCACAAAGATAGGCAAACTGGAAGAATTACTACATTATGTTCTCACACTGCCTCATGGTGACGGTAGTTTTTTTGTTTAAACCCTCCATATCGAATGTAGGTCATTTAAATGATACCTCCTGACTGTGCAGACGCAAAGAGGAGGCAAACGGCAAGAGATTTGTGCCTGAAAAGTAGGTCACTTTAATGAGCCAACTGTAATTCTCAGGGACAGGTGCTTTCACTGGTGATCAAGAAGATTCTGTCTGCCAATCATGCTGGTGAAAAAGTACTGGAAGACACAATCTCTAATGTCAAATGTGACTTATTTACCTAGACATGACCAGATCATAACCCTGTAGCTTATGAAGCAACCAGTGCAGGAAAACTAGAAGAAGAAGAAGAAGAAGAAGAAGAAGAAGAAGAAGAAGAAGAAGAAGAAGAAGAAGAAGAAGAAGAAGAAGAAGAGTTGGTTCTTATATGCCACTTTTCTCTACCAGAAGATGTCTCAAAGCAGCTTACAATCCCCTTCCCTTTCCTCTCCCCACAACAAGTACCCTGTGAGGTGGGTGAGGCTGAGAGAGCCCTGATATCACTGCTTGGTCAGAACAGCTTTATCGGTGTTATGGCGAGCCCAAGGTCATCCAGCTGGCTGCATGTGGGGGAGCGGGGAATTGAACCCGGTTTGCCAAATTAAAAGTCGGCACTCTTAGCCACTACACCAAGCTGGCTCTCTGGTAGAAGATGTTGCAGTCCAGGAGGCTCACCCTGGCATCAGCTTCAGACCCTGAGCCAGGCTTAGCATCTGTGTACTGACATGGATCAGCTGCCAGGGTCAACAGCTTGTTGGTTGACTCACTGTCCCCATCCCAACCTTTTATTTGTAGTTGGGGTAGCACCATATGAATTTCCCTTGAGAAATTGGCTGGTACAATGGGCTCCCTGTGAAAGTCATTGAGGAGGAACCCATCATCCCTGCCCATTGCTGAGCCTTTGCAAGCCCAGCCCAACCAGCTGCCTTGGAGCCTGGCAGTGGCAGGGTTGAGGAGCCACTCTGAGAAAGGAAAGTCTCCTTGCGCTAGATGCTGCTGGGCCCTAAGCAGCTCCTCCTGATGTCCACTGCAGCCCTCGCTTGGAGAATGCTCCAAAGCCTTTGTGCTGTTGCAAGGCCCTCTAGGATTTCTTTGCTTCTTCCCTGTTCAGGAAGAGAGGGACAGGAGTGATAACAGAGGAGGCAGTGGCTCTTCCATCCAAGAGGAGCAAGCAAGCATGCATGAAGACTCTGCATTGGGATCATGTCTGGCATTCCTTTAAGGGCAAAGGGGATATATAAGGGAGAAGAACATGCCAGCACTGGGCATATGGCACTTTTTGTTCTGGGTTCTACAAAAGCTGGGACCAGCTGTGCTCTGACGTGCTCTAGTAATGGCCTCGACTTAATGAATCCATCAGCAAACTGATCATAGCCCGTTTGAATGTTGACTGCATTTTTGGTGGTATTTATAGATTCTCTAGACAAGAGTCCAGCTTAGCTATTTTTGCACATTGGAGGAAATATTCAAAGAGACAACACTCACCCACAGCCCAAAGAGGTACAGGCCAAGAATAACTTCATTCTGTTTTATTCTGGGTTCCGACTGCACCACCTGGAAACAGCCACTTTCGGGAACAAAGGAAAGGAGAGGACAAACGATTTGTTTCAAAATTGACTTAAACTGATGCCTACCAGCTCTTCTCAGCTTACAAGAGAGTAAAGACAAAACAGACCACTCACTAATTACTGCCCCCCTTGACTGCTCACAGGTTACCAAAGCTGCCCTGGGCAAAGTTGGATCTAAGAAGACTGACAGGGACATCAGTTCACAATGCCACTGCACTGATATTGTCCTTTTAAAGTGGTATGCTTGGCTGTGAATTCAGTAGAAGACATCAGGTGATCTCTTATACAAACACCAGCAAAGGGCTTCAGTATCTCTCTGACAACTTATACAATAACTAAGGATCAAGCCCATTTCATTCAGGAATACAGCAGGCACTAGATTAGGGGTGGTGGTGGAAGAACTCTAAGGACAGCCTCCCCTTGCCCCAAAAACCTGGGTGTAAACTGCACAGAGCTTTTATTCCAACCCCAGATCGATTCAGTCCCTGCCCTCTACACAGAATGTGATTTCCATTTGGATTTGGGGCGATTTAAATTTTCCTTCTGCAGCAAGAAGGATTGATCCGCAGTGACCCTATCTTTATTGTGCAATATCTTTGAGTGCTTTTAATCCTGAATATATTATATTATATTATGTTCAAAAAAAACAGAATAGATCGAAGAGGTGGAGGAGTGGCACTGTATGTGAGGAAAGGGCTTACCTGTCAGGAAATGCTAGTGAAGGAGAGCATATCTGCAGTGGAAAGCATCTGGGTGAAAATAAGCGAGGGGAAAACAAACAGTGTGGTGGTTGGTGTCTGCTACCGACCGCCTGACCAACGAGAGGATGTGGATGCTGCACTATGTGAGCAGCTTGAGAAAATATCCAAACGGCAGGACCTTGTCATCATGGGTGACTTCAATTTCCCAGATGTGTGCTGGGAAACTAACTCTGCGAAGCGTCCTCAGTCATGCAAGTTTCTGACCTGCCTGGCTGACAATTTCATTTATCAAATGGTAGATGAACCCACAAGAGGTTCAGCCATACTGGACTTAATACTGACCAACAGGCAAGAGTTGGTGGATGAGGTGAAGGAGGTGGGGACCCTAGGGGGAAGTGACCATGTCCTCATAGAATTCCTTTTGAGATGGGGAGCCAAGGAAGCTTGTAGCCAGACGCGGATGTTGGATTTTCGTAGGGCAAACTTTAATAAACTCAGAGACATGATGAGTGTCATACCATGGACGAGAATGCTGGAAGGGAAGGGAGCATGTGAAGGGTGGGCGCTACTCAAACAAGAGCTATTGCATGCTCAATCAATGACTATCCCAGAAAGACGAAAACACTGCAGGAGCTCTAAGAAGCCTATTTGGATGAACAGAGAACTTCAAGAGGAACTAAGAAAGAAAAGGAAAATGTTCAGGAAATGGAAGGAAGGACAGAGCTCTAAAGAAGAGTACCTACAGGTTACTAGGCACTGTAGATCAATCATCAGAAAGGCCAAAGCTGAGAGTGAGCTAAGATTGGCCAGGGAAGCCCATTGTAACAAGAAAAGATTTTTCAGTTATGTGAGGAGCAAACGTAAAGTCAAGGAGGCAATAGGCCCACTGTTGGGTGCGGATGGACAAACTCTAACAAAAGATGCAGAGAAAGCAGAAAGGCTTAGTGCCTATTTTACATCAGTTTTTTCCCACAGGTCAAAGTGTTTAGGCACATCTAGAGATGGCTGTAGCCAAAGGATAGTGTCTGGGTGGCAGGTTAACATGGATAGAGAGGTTGTCGAGAGGCATTTAGCTGCACTGGATGAGTTCAAATCCCCTGGTCCGGATGAAATGCACCCAAGAGTACTCAAAGAACTTTCCAGAGAACTTGCACAGCCCTTGTCCATCATCTTCGGAACCTCTTTAAGGACTGGAGATGTCCCGGAGGACTGGAAAAGAGCAGACGTTATTCCGATCTTCAAAAAAGGGAGGAAGGATAACCCAGGAAACTACAGACCAGTGAGTCTGACCTCTGTTGTGGGGAAGATAATGGAGCAGATATTAAAGGGAGCGATCTGCAAACATCTGGAGGACAATTTGGTGATCCAAGGAAGTCAGCATGGATTTGTCTCCAACAGGTCCTGCCAGACCAACCTAGTTTCTTTTTTTGACCAAGTAACAGGTTTGCTGGATCGGGGAAATTCGGTTGATGTCATTTACTTGGATTTTAGTAAAGCTTTTGACAAGGTTCCCCATGATGTTCTGATGGATAAGTTGAAGGACTGCAATCTGGATTTTCAGATAGTTAGGTGGATAGGGAATTGGTTAGAGAACCGCACTCAAAGAGTTGTTGTCAATGGTGTTTCATCAGACTGGAGAGAGGTGAGTAGCGGGGTACCTCAGGGCTCGGTGCTCGGCCCCGTACTTTTTAACATATTTATTAATGATCTAGATGAGGGGGTAGAGGGACTACTCATCAAGTTTGCAGATGACACCAAATTGGGAGGACTGGCAAATACTACGGAAGATAGAGACAGAGTTCAACGAGATCTGAACACAATGGAAAAATGGGCAAATGAGAACAAGATGCAATTTAATAAAGATAAGTGTAAAGTTCTGCATCTGGGTCAGAAAAATGAAAAGCATGCCTACTGGATGGGGGATACGCTTCTAGGTAGCACTGTGTGTGAACGAGACCTTGGGGTACTTGTGGATTGTAAACTAAACATGAGCAGGCAGTGTGATGCAGTGGTAAAAAAGGCAAATGCCATTTTGGGCTGTATCAACAGAGGCATCACATCAAAATCACAAGATGTCATAGTCCCATTGTATACGGCACTGGTCAGACCACACCTGGAGTACTGTGTGCAGTTCTGGAGGCCTCACTTCAAGAAGGACGTCGATAAAATTGAAAGGGTACAGAGGAGAGCAACGAAGATGATCTGGGGCCAAGGGACCAAGCCCTATGAAGATAGGTTGAGGGACTTGGGAATGTTCAGCCTGGAGAAAAGGAGGTTGAGAGGGGACATGATAGCCCTCTTTAAGTATTTGAAAGGTTGTCACTTGGAGGAGGGCAGGATGCTGTTTCTGCTGGCTGCAGAGGAGAGGACACGCAGTAATGGGTTTAAACTTCAAGTACAACGATATAGGCTAGATATCAGGAAAAAGTTTTTCACAGTCAGAGTAGTTCAGCAGTGGAATAGGCTGCCTAAGGAGGTGGTGAGCTCCCCCTCACTGGAAGTCTTCAAGCAAAGGTTGGATACACACTTTTCTTGGATGCTTTAGGATGTTTAGGGCTAATCCTGCGTTGAGCAGGGGGTTGGACTAGATGGCCTGTATGTCCCCTTCCAACTCTATGATTCTATGATTCTATGATTCTATGATAAAATAGCATTGTTTTGAATCTGGGCTCTCCTCCATGGTAGAGGCCCCGTGATTGGCTACAGGTGGTCATGTGACAAGGAGAAGCCTTAAAGGAGAAGCCCCTAATTTCTCTCATCTTCTGTCGGCCTTGGATTTTTTTTTGTGCCTTCTTCGTTCCCTCACCTTCAAAAAAAGAAAGGATTTTTCCCTCCCTCCTCTGACTTCTTGGATTCTCTCCCCCCCTTCAAGAAAACAAAGAAAGAGTCTCCATTTGCCTCCCCCCCCCTCTTCTGAGCCTCCCTAACCACGTGCAGAAGACTTTCCTATTTCAATGGGGGGGGGGGGAAGAGGAAGACCCGAGTTCAAAGCAATCTGAATTCAACAGGATTGACAATGGAATAAACAAAGTAAGTGCAGACTCTGCCCTGGAAAGGCTGCAGGCAGCTGTTATGGAACTCACCAACAGGGGCAGCTCTCATGCAGCAGGGATCTGCAACCTCCAAGCCTCGGAGGGAAGTGGAAGGAGGAGGGGGTGGTCAGGGATGGGGGGACAGAAGGCAGTTGGCTGGCCACTGGACAGTCAGGCAAGCTGGTTGGAGGAGGAGGCACTCGGGGGTGGGACAGCCTCCCTGAGTGAGTGTTGTGCTGAGTGGGTCTAAAGTCATGAGGCACAAGAGGGAAGCAAGTGAGAAGGAGAAGTGGTTTACTATCACCTTTCCCCACAGAGTCTTTTTTGGTTGTCTCCCTTCCAAGTACTGACCCCACTCAGCTTCTGAGATCAGGTGAGATCAGGCTATAGCATGCTGCCTTTCGTCCCAATTTTCATCTAACCTACCCCAAAAGAAGAAGAAGAAGAGTTGGTTCTTATATGGTGCTTTTCTTTACCCAAAGGAGGCTCAAAGCGGCTTACAGTCACCTTCCCTTTCCTCTCCCCACAACAGACACCCTGTGAGGGAGGTGAGGCTGAGAGAGCCCTGATATCACTGCTCGGTCACAACAGCTTTATCAATGCCATGGGGAGCCCAAGGTCACCCAGCTGGCCGCATGTGGGGGAGCGCAGAATCAAACCCGCACTCCTAACCACTACACCAAGCTGGTGGTAGATAAAATGAAGGAGGGGAGAGCCATGTACTCCACCCCGAGCTCCTTGGAGGCATGCAGGGATAGAAATGTACTGAATAAACAAATACACTTGGTACAAGGTGCTCCCTTTTGTGTCTGACAACTTTAATTCAACTAGTGCATGAATATCCCTGCCACGCGCCGCAATCGTCTGCGGCTGCCAATGCGCAGCAGTTCACTTGCAGGTGAGCAATGTGATTCTTCTATCGTATCAAGCTTTCCTTGGCACTAGAGGCCTTGCCTCTAAGTACACAGGGAGTTCGAGCTGCAAAACGTAATTACCAGAACTGGAACTGGGCCAGGACACCAGGGCTAGCAGCGACCCAGCAATATTAATAACACAAGACACTCCAATAGTTTATTTACTTTGCGCCGTGCATAATAATAGACACCTGCAGCAGTATTCCTCTGGTTGTTTTCTGTTCCTTTCCTTAAAATAATTAGAAACATGCTTGGAATTAGCTAAAGTGGGTCAGATAGTAAAGTGGGTTTATGGGGAGGGGATCCATCCTGTGTCTTAGTCTTTACTAAACATCCCTTCATTAGCACGGGAGGGAAAAAAAGGGGGTGATCAGCAGTATTTTTATAATGGCTGACAGTATTACAATGTTTTAAACTGAGTGGATCGACTCAAGAATTTAGCTTACGCCTAGTTATATGCAAGATAGTGTAATAGAATTAAATATCCATGTTTGCCGTACTTTATTTGACTAGCTTATTATGCAGGGAGAACGAGGCCCTGATTTAATAATGCTAATAACAGTGATTGCTTTAAATTGGCAAAAGGATATGATGAGTGGGCTGCCAAGCATGGAAGTTGCTGTAATAACTGGCAAATATGGCTAATTTGTAGCCTTCTGTACAACTTTATTCAGAACACAGCTAAAACCTGAGGGTTTAGCTGATGTAGCGTAATGGCCAAAAGTTGTCAGCAGGCTAAAGCCTGGGTTTAAATTTCCCTTTGGCCTCAGACATTCTTGGTGGACATAGGCAAACTCTCATTCAGCCTCATCTACAATGTGAGATGTTGAGATGAATTTATTGGCCTACCTTGCAAGGCTGTTATAACTTTTTTTCCCAACCATGGCTGTAAAATGCTTTGAAAATTGGAAATGCCATGCACAAATAATTTTGTGTGCTTTAAAAAGTCAAGAAATTAGTTTATAAATGTCTACCTTTTCCAGCTTAGCTTCTGATCACTATGGCTCAGAGTACCATGCAAGACAAAAGGAAAGGTAACACGTCAGTGATTATCACAGAGATCTGCTTAATGGGCCTTGAATGTCGGGAAATTATTTTGTACAAGTACCTATTGGGGCCTGGAAGCGGTGAGCTTCCCACACAGATGGAGAAGACAGTCAGGGGTGGGTCTGTGTGAAAACAATACACCATTTTGTTCCTGGAAGGAACACTGAGAAGCAGACAGTTATTACTGCTGAAATACCTGGGAGAGAGGGTAGGATCTCTCTGTCTCTGTCTCTCTCTGTCTCTGTTTCTCTCTCAGAAGATCTGATATGAAAGTATCAGATTTGTTGCCCTGTAGTTGTGCTGCTCTATGCTTCAACCTGTCCTTTATATGTACATCTTTAACCGCTACTGCGGAGCGGATAAAATAAAACAGTAAGGGCCCTGAGGGTGGGCCCTTCCAGGATGAGGAAGGGTGCTGATTGGCCCCTTCTCCCGGACTGACAATCGGAGGTCCCAATCAGCGAAGCGCCTGCCAATTGGGCCCTCTGATTGTCAGTCCGGTGGCAAGGATCAATTGCAAGCCGCACGGAGCTCAGCTCGTGATTGGTCCCATGCTGCCGGACTGACAAATCGGGAGGCGCTTCTTGGCAGCGAGGCAGCAAATGGCGGCGGTTGGCAGAATGTGGCCGATGTTGGATGGGGCAGATCGGAAGGCGCTTTGCGCCTCCTGGTCCGCCCCCCTCCAACATCGGCAGCAATCGGCCAACCACCGCCATTTGCTGCCTCGCCGCCGAGAAGAGAGGTCAGCGGCGGGGCGCAGAGCCACGAGGAGTTGCCAGCGGCGATGGGGGAAAAGTGCCGGCTCTGACTCTGTCCCAGCCCGAGCCCGCCTCTGCCCCTGGGAGAGGCCGCCACAGATGCTTCGCCCCCGGCACAAGCCGGCCGCCGCCATTTGCTGCCTTGCTGTCAAGAAGAGAGGTAGGTGGCAGGGCGGGGAGGGAAGTGGCGGCAGCGAGGAAGTCTCCCGGGCCGGCACATGGCCGGCCTTGGGTGCAGGGGGGGTGCAGGGAAGGCAGAGAGGCACCCCGGCCAGGATAGGAGGGCCGCTAGTCATAGAGCAGGCTTTCTCCACAAGGGTTTCATGAAACCCTGGGGTTTCTTGATGGCTCTGGAAGGATATCCCTAATGGGTGGGAGTTAATTAATTTTAATGTATTTTTTATTTAAAAAAAACATTTATTGGGTGATACAATCATAAAAAGAGTACAGGAAGGCCTAGAGGATCATTGTCCATGGGGTTGCAATGGGTCAGACACGACTTCACACCTAACAACAACAACACAAACATAAATGGTCATATTGACCCAACCATCCCCTCCCCAAATGATCAATGATGGCCTGGAGGGGATGAGAATGGGAGACGCCCCAACTGGGCATGTACCCAGCTATGCTTCCCAACCATATTCTGCACAATCAAGCCACTTCTGGAAATTCTCAAAGCCTGAAGAATATTTCAGGGTTTCTTAATGGTAAAAAAAATTGAGAAAGGCTGTCATAGAGTATCTCCATGAAACTGTCTCTAGTTGAGTGAGGGGAAAGCGTTTGAGGGAAGAGATTTCCACATGGTTTCTGAGGGGGAAAGAGGGTTTTTTGAGGAGGTGGAGGAGAGAACAGAATAGCCCCAGGAATTGCAGGCTCTAGAGATTGGCAACAACAGATCACCATAGAGAGCCAGCCATCTGCACCAAAGGAAGAGCATGGGGCACTTTCAGAAGGTCTGTGTTGAGTCAGCAAAAGATTCTGCTACATTTGAGTCCAGTAGCACCTTGGAGACAAAAAGGTGTGTGTGTGGGATAAGCTTTTGAGATTCAAGATGTGAAGGAAGCTTTGAGTCCTGAAAGCTTATACCCTGAAAATCTTGTTGGTCTCTAAGTCACTGCTGGACTCAAATCTAGCTGTTCCCTGCAGAGGAGCATGGCTATCCTCTGTAAGTAAAAGATTTTGTCCCCTCTGCTGTTCCAACTTTAAATTGTATTGTCTCAGTCGGCGGTTTTGCATACGTCCTGCTTTAATCACTTCTCTCTCCTTGTCGAATAAATCCCGGCTTGTATTTTGAGTTCGATTTATGTAAAAGCTGATTAGTGATCTGGGGAGTTGCTTTGAAAATGGTATTTCCCTCTATTCTTCCTACTGGCAATTCCTCCCTTGGAGGACAGGAACAGTCGGAAGAGAATGGGCTGGAAGCATTGCTACTTTCTCTTTTTGCCATTTCCTTCATGACTGTAAAATATGTGGGTTCGTAGGAAGCACGCCGGGCTACTAGGCAAACAAACCACTCTTTATTGGTGATCTCAGTAGTGAGCACATGCTGTAGCAGGCGACAAGACTGACCCCACCCCCAGTAAACCCCGACTTATATACATATGACAGACAAAAGAAACACCCACAGCCACACGCAATTGGCTAGATTAAACATGATTGATTGGAACCCATTGGATCTCGCAGAGGGGATCCTTGCAGCACATTGGCTGTTTTCACATGTGCCTGGATCCTGCCTTGGACCTCAAGCTCAGTCCTCAGCAGATCCACATACACAACAGCTGCCTCCTCCTTTTGCCCTACGCCCTTCCATTAACCAACCCTTGAGTTCTTTCCTCAACTGGGGGTGGTGAGAGATACTGAGGTTACAAAGTTTTAGCATACTAACCATAGTTGATGAAACTGTACTTTCATGCCCTGTCTGAACTTGGTTTTCAGCCTGGTTGCCACCTCTGGGTTGGGAAATCCCTGGAGATTTTAGGAGTGGAGCCTGAGTAGAGTGGGATTTGGAAAGGGAAGGGCTTCAATGCCACAGAGCCCATCTTCCCAAGTGGCCATTTTCTCCAGGCGAACTGACCTCTGTGTCCAGGAGGTCAGTGACCTGGGGGTCAGTTGTCCTAAAGATCAGTTGCAGAGGAAGTTCAGCCACCCCCTGGAAGTTGGCACTCCTAATTGGCACCCTTCTGCTGGAACAGTTTATCGGAGGAGGTAAGAAAGGCCTTCCGGAGATGCTACTAAACAATTCTGCTTCCGAGTGTTTCCTGTTGAACGGAGTGCTGGAGAACTGATGGATTTCTGCTGGATTGTTGGATGCTTTGGGTATAGTTTAGTTGCTAGGCCAGCATTTGCGGACTGTGCGTGTTTGTTTTTGTGCTTGCTACTAGTGGATGTATTTTATTTTTAAATGTTTATAACCTGTCTGTCCCTGAAGGGTTTAGGGTGGCTAACAAGTACTTATAGGTAGAACCTAATGAAACTACTCATCCCCCCCCCCCTCCGAACAGTAAATCATCTTTGTGTGGTCTAAAAAACACTGGGTAGAAGGACACAAGAAGACAGAGCAATAACTGGCAAAGGACACTGTGTGTAAGGGAGGAGGAAACCAGAGCTGTTAACAGCGAAAATTTCAGCAGGCTTACTCATAATCCTACGGAAGGCCATTCAATAGGGCTTGCTCCTAGGAAAGCATTCTGAGGATTGCACTGTTAGAAGACAAGATGCAGCAAAAACTTGGTTCGGAAAACGCCAGACTTTTAAATATGATTTCATGCAATGTGTGAACCTAGACTCCTGGACTTATTCCATGGTGTCATCCTCACCATAGTTCAGGTGGGGATACCAGTGGGATTTCTGCAAGGGAGAGTGAAGGTAATAGACACGCCTTAGAAGAAGCCAACTTAGAAGAAGCCATCAGTGGCTCGGTGGTGGAGCGTTTCTTCCTGCTGTAGTGCATCTGCTTGGCATGTTGAAGATCCCAGGATCAATTTCCAGCATTTCCAGTTAAAAGGACCAAGCAGGAGGTGATGTAAAAGACTTTGACCTGAGACTCCAGACAGCTGCTGCCAGTCTGAGCAGACAATACTGACTTGATAGACCAACGTCTAAGACAGCATCATGTATTCAAATCAGGATTTGAATGATTTGGTGCACACTGAACTTGGGCTTTACAAGTTAACCGTAGTTAGCTGTGGGGTTGGAGCTTGCAGAACAGTTCTGCTTGTGGAAGAGGGCATTTTCACTGATTACCCCCTCCTGCAGTAGTCCCTTGGACTTCCTCCCTCCAATAGGGGCATTTGAGGCTGTAGCTGGAAGGCGGAAGCTAGAAACTGACAATTTTAAATTTTGACTTCATTATTATCTGCCTTTCTCCCCAGTGGAGACCCAAATCCGCTTTCATTGTTCCCTTCTCCTCTATTTTGAACATCTCCCAGTTGCACTGGCTGCAGATTGGGCACTGTATCAGATTCAAGGTTCTTACCTTCAAAGCCCTAAACGGTCTGGAATTTTCGCATCTTTGGATCCGCCTCTTCCATTATATCCCACAAAGGACACTAGTGACCAAAATCTACTAAGGATCCCTGGTCCCTTTTCAGCCCTGGCCCCAGCCTGGTGAAATGCTCTGCCAAATGTGATCAGAGCTGCATGGGACTCTAGTCCGTTCTGCAGGGCTTACAAGACCCCGCTATCCCACCAGGCCTGTGGTTGTGGCCTAAGAACCAAGATCCAATCTCACTGACCGGTTTGCCTGTATCTGTCAAACTATAGTCCTTAGGGAAGTCTGTCCTATGTCCCCCCCCCCAATCCCATGACAGAAATTCTTTGGACAATTTTTGTTGTTGTTAGGTGCTAAGTCGTATCTGACCTCTCGCGACCCCATGGACAATGATCCTCCAGGCCTTCCTGTCTTCTACCATTCCCCAGAGTCCATTTAAGTTCGTACCGACTGCTTCAGTGAGTCCATCCAGCCACCTCATTCTCTGTTGTCCCCTTCTTCTTTGGCCCTCAATCGCTCCCAGCATTAGGCTCTTCTCCAGGGAGTCCTTCCTTCTCATGAGGTGGCCAAAGTATTTGAGTTTCATTCTTTGGACAATACTGGAGTGTAATTTTAAACTGGGAATTTTAATCTGAATTAGATTTATTTGTATTTTAGATTTTATGTATGTGATTTTAATAATGTTCTGCTCTCCCCTGAGTCTGCTGAGATAGAGTGGAATATAAATTTAAATAATAAATAAACAAACCATCCCTGGATGGTAATTAGTCTGTGAGGATGTGACTAGCTTGAGGCCACCCACCATGTTACCATGTGCGGAATCAGACCTGTGTCTCCTAGACCAGGGTTAGACAACCTGTGGTCCTCCAGATGTTCATGGACTACAATTCCCATGAGCCCCTGCCAGCAAACACTGGCAGGGGCTCATGGGAATTGTAGTCCATGGACATCTGGAGGATCACAGGTTGGCTAACCCTGTCCTAGACCACAATCCAAGATTCTAAACACTGCACTTTGCTGGCTCAAAGTGGGATCCAAGCCATGGTTTCACATTCTGTCATGACTTATACAGGTTGTGTGCTGCTAGAAATGACCAGGGACCTAGACAATGATGAATAGTAACCTCAGCCTTGAATCTACTCCAGATGCTCCCATTGTACTACATGGGATGTTGCCAGGGCGGTATAGTGATCAAGAGTAGCAGCCTCTAATCTGGAGAACCGGTTTGATTCCCCACTCCTCCTCCACATGCAGCCAGATGGCTGACTTTGGGCCAGGCACTGTTCTGAGAGCTCTCTGAGCCTCAGCTACCTCACAGAGTGTCAGCTGTGGGGACAGGAAGGGAAGGGAACTGTAAGCCGCTTTGAAACTCCTTCGGCAGTGAAAAGTGGATATGAAATCCAACTCCTCTGTGGTGCGCCTACCATGCGATGGCTGTAACTGAAATCAGACCAGTCTTCCTTGCCTTCTTCCTTATTTATTCATATTTATATACCGTCCTCCTCCAAGGCTCAGGGCGGTTTGTTGTTGTTGCTTTCCTCCTAGAGGAGTAGTTTAATATGCTGTGGAGCAGAGGTAGTCAACCTGTGGTCCTCCAGATGTCCATGGACTACAATTCCCATGAGCCCCTGCCAGCGTTTGCAAACGCTGGCAGGGGCACATGGGAATTATAGTCCTTGGACATCTGGAGAACCACAGGTTGACTAGCCCTGCTGTGGAGGACTGTAGCTCCTAGTGGCTAGAGCATTGGCTTCTCCATCTCTCTGGAAAGGTAAGATGGCTGGGCTGTGGTTCTTAGAAGCAGATCACAGAGGCGGTTGGATGGGTTGGAAACTCTTTGTCAGCCTTGATCATTTGCAACTTTGTTCATTTTCGGCCACAGCTTTTAAAAAATGTACTGGCACAGTCCCTCCCACTGTGACTATTGACCCTGATAGGCTAGGGGCATGCATAAATCAAGAGATGTGGGTCACATTTCTGCTCACTGCCTGCAATTATTAAATCCCGGTGTGATTCTCCCTTCTGCTGAATCACCAGCTGCATTTTGTAAGATATATTCTTGGAAGCTGCATAGGATCAAGCTGTCAGGATTTTCTTTAAATACACGTTTGAATCTGTTTGACCCAGAACAATGCTGCTTTCCCCTTTTTACCATGGCCCAAGCAGTGCCCTGCAGGAGTTTAGGGGGAGAAACCAGAATCCGGGAATGATTCATGGTGCAAAAGCACTTTTAAAATGGCTCAAGATGTGCTTTTTCTTTCTAATGGATCCACTGCCAAATTTAACAATGGTCATTCCCTGGCTAAGGCTATTCCTGGGTAGAAGGTTTATAGGCTATGCCTGCTTCTAATGACTGAAGACCACTGGTGTGTCAAGGCAATATTGTTGATGTTTTTTCAGCATGCTTGACGCAGATGACATGAGGTCTAGTGTAGTCTGATGGGTATGTCTTTGCATGCTTCAGGAACAGAATCTGCTATGAGAGCCACAATGCATACCAGGATTTTGGAGGAGTACAAGGATTACATTTTGATCCACTGATTATTTTGCTTATTATATAAGAAACTTCTCTGCATTATTCTCTTTGCTTTTTAATCTTGGCCCAGCTCCCTGATACTGTATTAGGATTCTCTTGGGAACCGTAGGCCCATGAGCAAAATGAATGAAGCATACAATGAATAGTTTTCCATGGATATCTTCAACCATGGCAAGGTTTTCAGAGCTTAATCCATGCATATCATAATATTCCAAGTCGTTTTCCTTACATATATTGGGCTCCTTTTGAATTTGCACACATGCAACGCCATTTAAAAAGATCTGAGGCACAGATTTGTATTGCCAAGCACTTCACCCATCCCCTGGAGGGAAGCATGACTTAAAAAAATTTGAGCACTCTCCTGCTGCTGTCAGCAATGTCATTTATGAGTGTGGTCCTGATGCCGGTAATTCACCAAAATTGCCTGCTAGGGATGGTTTTCAAGACTGTTTCACTGGCGACAGCCGGAGATGGTCTCCTTCTTCCCACATGGTTAATTGTTGGCAGGCTTGTGACATCTTTTCCGTATCCATTGTGAATGAGCTTAGAAAGAATCTAGGAATTAAGCATTTAATCAGTCACAACTGTCAAGAGCACTTAGATTTGACTCCACTGTTTTGCTTGCGTAGCCTGATCCTCCAGGCTTCACCATTTCAGATCTTATTCACACTCAAGTTGCCACTCTGATTTGTGTTTCTTTTCTTTATTAAAGGGTTCTGGAGGTGGTTGGGGGAGCCACTGCCCTCATCGTCATCTCTCTCTTTTTAAAAGCTGATTCATTGGGATCGATCTAACTCATCTGTCACCCCATGTAACGGAACCGGGGATGCTACCATGAATCTTCTTGCTCTTTCTTACATGCCTGTATGTAGACAGGGCTGTGAATTCCCAGAGATCAATAGCAAGTGATGGCAATTTAATTTGATTTTAGGAGCATCTTCTCTTCTCCGTGTACTAACCACATAATATATTTTCTCAATGTCAAGGGGTTTAAAAAAATTGCCCCATGTTGTATTGTTATTATAAATGGAAAATGTCAACAAGCTGCTGATTAAGCCACCCCAACAGTGCAGTCTCCTTAAGGACTAACAAATTTTATTCTAGCATAACCTGGGTCAGAGATCACATGGTTAGATGCATCTGACTCACAGGACTTTCTGCTGGGATATATTTTGTTTGTCTTTAAGGTGCCACTAGACTCCTTGCTTTATTTTCATGCAACAGAGAAACATAGCTATCCCTCTTGGTTAAGCCCATGATTCTGAATGGCCCACGGTGCGATCTACAAATGGGGAGGGGGGAGTTTAAAAAAAATTATTGTGTACAAATGGGGAGGGGATCTTTGTGATTTTGGGCAACTGCTCGTCCCCTTTGCAATATTTTCTGACCGCCACTGGAGGAGACTTCTTTTGTATCAGTCACCTCCCCTGAGAGTAAAATCACCAATTTTGGTTTTCTTTCTGTGAAGAAGGAAACCTGAGTTGTACAGTTTGTACATTAAAACTGGAGAACAAAACTTCCCAGAGGGCAGAAACCCACCTTCACTTTACCTTTGGGGACTTGCTAGAAAATAATGAACAGGGATACTGAGGTCCACTCTGGGAACCGAACCAAAAAATCCTTCTGAGGCCTCACCAAGTCCAAATATCATTTGACAATAAATCATATTACTTGCCCAGTCCCATGGGCTTGAGGGTGATCAGAGCCCCTGAAATTTGGTCCAGATACTTTCTTCCTTTCAGCAGTCCTGCTACTGAGCATGATACACAAGGAACATTTAGTTTATAGGACATTATGCATCTAGGCTACATGATTCCCAAATGGATGTGTGCTGCAAATTAATTCTTTCCTTCCCTCCTTTGTTTGAGAATCTGTGTTCTGTGATGGGTAGACAGCTAGAACTGGAAAAATCCACGTTAAAATCCCCAGTCAATTGCAACTTCCAAGCTTTATCTACCCACAGGGTTATTTTGAGGGTCGATTGGGGGATAATCAAATATATACCATCCTGACATATTTGAAAGAAAAGTGTGTGTGTGTGGGGGGGGGGGAGATGTGACAAACAAGGCCCATTCTACATCCAAAAAAATATAGTGAAAGGATTACCTTTTGCAGATGCCGTAATTTTGGCGTTTCTCATGACATCGTCAACATCCAGCATCCCAGCAGCAAACTGGTAGCTACGTCCTCCATTTCAAAGCGCTAGTTGGGAAACTGCATAAAGTGGATTCCTCAAAATATGTAGTGTAAGCAGAGGAGAGCAACCAGCAAGCCACATGCCAAGAAAATGTGTGGAGCCAAAGTAGCACTATCTCTACCTTCAGTGCCTGTCACACCTGCCTCCTTTTCCCTTCTCCCGAGGATGTTTTTTTTTAAGCAAACTGCCTGCAGCAATGAATAGGTGTTAAATAATGGCGGTTAAAGCAAAAAGAAAAGAAAAAGAAAAAAAAGAAGAAAATCTCCCTCCCAGTTAAAACAGACAGCATGTATCTCTAATCCCCCCCTCCCAAAATGGGAATGAAATTACTTTTTAAAAGCTTCAAGGTTCATGATTCCAAAAGAGGTGATGTTATAAAAAAGCACTATGCATCTATGATTAGATAGGCATTTCAACACTATGCATCTATGATTAGACATCTCAACACTATGCATCTATGATTAGATAGGCATCTAATTTTTAAAAAATTAGCTGCCATTGCAGGCTCTTTAAAACTTGAAGAAAGGTGATTGGCTGCCTGGCTTGATTGACAGGTGGAGGAGAGTCACAGGTTAAGTGCATTGCTCTCTTCCGCCATTTCAAGCAGGTGTGCAGAAGCGCAAGAAGGTGGCAGAGGAAAGCGAGACAGCCAGGAGGTGAAGAATGGCTGGAGGTGCATTATTTTATAACTAGATATTAAGCCCGCTGTGGGAAGGAGAAAGGGAATGCTGGGAGGAAGGGAGGAACAGAGTAAGGTAGGTGGTCTTGGGACCTTCTGCTGGGCCCAGGGGCAGGCTTGGCTGCCCCAGGGCCTGGCAGAAGGCTCGGGACGGGGGCGGTGGGCTCTGCAGCCTACTGCCGGGCCCAAGAGCAGGCTTGGCTGCCCCAGAGCCCGGCAGAAGGCTCGGGAAGGCGGCGGCAGGCTTTGCGGCCTACTGCCGGGCCCAGGAGCAGGCTCAGCTGCCCCAGGGCCTGGCAGAAGGCTCGGGACGGCGGGAGGTGGCTTTGCGGCCTACTGCCAGGTCCAGGAGCAGGCTCGGCTGCCCCAGGGCCTGGCAGAAGGCTCGGGACGGCGGGGGTGGGCTTTGTGGCCTTCTGCCGGGCCCAAGGGCAGGTGAGCCTGCCCTGGGCCCGGCAGAAGGCTCCCTGGGCGGGGGGAAGCTGGCCGGAGGACTTAACGTTGGGGAAGGCTTCTTCCTCTGAGCGGCAACTCCCCGGCCAGCCCAGGTGAGGCTGGGCCAACCAGCCAATGGGGAGCCGCACTTTTGTGCGGCTCCCCATTGGCTGCTTGGCCCTCGAGTGACACTCGGAGGGCCCAATCAGGAGCCGCTTTGCGGCTCCTGGTTGGGCCCTCCAAGTTTTTATCCCGGACAGGGCCCGCCCTAACTCCTCCCCACTTGCCCTTACTCCTTTATTCCTCCCGCTCCTCCAGAGCAGGGGGAGGTTTAAAGATGTTACGCCATAGTGCTTGCGTAATGCTATCTTTTTCAATGTGCAGAATTGCAGTGTGTGCCTATAGAGGACCGACTATGCCCTTGCAATTCAGGTGCAATTGAATCGATTGCCCACATTATATTGTACTGTGACTTTTATAAGGTTACCAGAAGCTGTTTAATCTTGCCCTTGCTCTCTAGGTTCCCTGGACTTACAGATGATCATCTAATTAACATCTTGCTTGGAGATAAAGAAAATTCTGTTTCTTACATGGTGGCGAAGTTCTGCTACATTGCCAGGAGAGTGCGGAAATCTTTGGTTACTGTTGATGCTGAGTGACCTGACTGTCAAAATGCTGTAATAATGTTTTGTGCTTTTGTTTACTCCCTGATGCCAAGTGTCCTGATTTTTAAAATGCTGTAACAATGCATGTGGTCTGTAGATACTTTGATGCTGGTCAATGACTGTAATAATAAATAATCAATCAATGTGCAAAATTGCCCTAAATATTTGAACCAAGTGACTGACCAGGAGTCACTCAGTGTGGTATAGTGATTAGGGCAGGGATTCCCAACTAGAGGTCTGTGGTCCTTCCCTTCCTGCCTTATCTGACTTGGCCACAATCTAGGGAACTGGCCACCTCCACTTGGAGGGCTTGGTGAAGAGCCTGTGGGTGTAAAAATCAAAGGAGAGGGGAGTCACTTGTGGTGTGGTATGGAAGAGTCTGGGCGGTCTTCTTAGCTTCTTTCCATTTTACATGATGTGAAGCCACCATATAGTAGTAAAGATGAGATGAGGAAGTGAAAGAAGGGTGAAGGTTGCAGGTGATTATCTCACTTCTGGGGTGTGTGGCAGGGAGGTGTGGCAAGCTGACATCACTTCTGGGGGGGGTCATCAAAGCCTGAAAATTTATTTCAGGAGTTCCTCCATGGTCAAAAGGTTGAAAAAGGCTGGGTTAGGGTAACACACTCGGAACTACAGGAGCCTTTGTGTTCTGCCATAAAGTTCACTGGGTGATCTTGAGCTAGTCTTCTCTTCTCAGCCAAATCTACCTAAAAAGGTTGTTGTGAGGATATACTGTAGAAAGAAACTCCCCTCTGAGCTTAATACTCAGGTAGACCTTTTATGCACGGTGGCAGCTACCCTGTGCTGCTGCTGTGCCGTTGCGGCAGGGCATGATGCCCCGCCATTCCCCATGTACGTACAGGGGCGGGGCATGCTGGGCTACCCTGGAGTAGTGCATACATGCATGCTTTACGCTGGGGCCAGGAGGGCTGGATCACTGCCAGCCGAGGTAAGCGAAGCGGTGGGGGGGAGGTTGTGAGGGGCTGGGGGGAATGGGGGGGCCAGGCCCCCTCCACATGCACTGGTGGGGGCAGGGGGTTGCCCCTGCCAGTTCTGCGGTTCCACAGAGGAGCCTGAAGGAACACTGCAGATCGGGGCTGGGCGGGCCGAAAGACCCGGCACTGGCAATTCTGCACAGTGCCGGCCCGCCTCAGCCCCTGCTGGCCCCCGGCATACCCAGGAAGCTGTGGAAGATCCCACATTCGCTTAAAGCGGGCCTTCCGTAGCCCTGCGCCGGGATGCACCTGCACTGGTGGCAGCGAACATTATCAGGGATTTTCCCCGAAGCAGTGCCACCGCCAGCGCTGGCATTATGGCCCATGCATAATGGGCCATAGATAGTTTTTTGTAGTTGTAGCACACAGGTAACCAGCTGAAAGACAAAGCATTGCTAAATTGGGAAGCAAAGATACCACCCAGGAAGTACACCTAGGTAAGACAGAAGTCATAAGAGAGAGAGAGAGAGCAGTCATATTAAAAAAAAAGTCAGCACATACACACACAAGCCGTTTCAGATTAGCATACCTATTCCTGAAACCTCTTTAACAATTTGCTATATATTATGCCTAGAAGAAAAGGTCATCTCCCCGTTTTCTGCAGCTATAACAGTACAAAACCACCGTGTCTTTATGCAGATTTTGTTGTCAGCTGGCAAAGGCAACTGGATTCAATGCATAAATTCCCCAACATCATTGAAACCCCAACACACTATTCCCACAAATGTACACTTTGGAGACAACAAAACAATTTAATGGTTAATAAAGAGGCATTAACTTAACTGCAGTGGAACTAAAATTAACTTCAGGAGGCCAGAAGTCGGCAAATCGTTTCACATGTCCAAATGTATGCCTTATTTTTTGCAAATGTCTCTGCACTTTATTATATGGCCCATGGCCTCTTGCTCCCTGTGGACACCAGCAGGGCAAAATCACCATAAAATTAGTAATAGAGTATTATTTTTAACTCTGCTCATTCCAAACAGATTCCTCAACACTTAAGTGAATGAATACAGGTTGAATACTAATTTGGTTAGAAGTGGACTCTAAGAGCAGAACGTTTTTGAATACATTTGCATGCCATTGTGCTTGAAATTAGGTCTTCGCTAGATTCTGTCTGCTCACAACTGGTTGAGTGTACATTCTCATTTTAATAAGAAAATGGTGAGGTTCTAAGCCACTGCCTTCTATTCAGGCAGGCTCTGTCTGTCTCTCAGAGGAATTACAGGATGATATGAGGTAGTTTGACAGCAAGTATGTGATAACAAAGCAAAGTGTGAATAATTTTATTTCCTGGTATTTGGTGGGTTTAATGTTTTTTTTCTCTACAGAAACTGAGAAGGTTAAAGAGACTTGACAGCTTTCTGGTCCACATTCTGTGGTGAACATGGAGAGTAGGACTCAAGGCACTGCTGAAGAGTTGCAAATTGGGTAAGGGGGCTACAGGGGGAAAGTAAGAGAATTGAGCTAAGCAGCTGTCCTCATGCTCCACTCCACAATTTCTTGTCATCCCCTACATTTTCTTGCACTGCTCCTGATTGCCGGATGAAGATGTACAAAGACCTTATCTGTAAAGGCCCAGCTCACAAATATTGTGTGTCAGTTTTTTTATCATCTTTGCCAGGTGTGACAATTAGCACCCTATCTGTTGACTTGTGACAGCCACTATGCAACGGTCACCTCCAGATTAGACAACTTCAATTTTCTCTATGCAGGGCTGCCCTTGAAGCTGTTGTAGAAAATTCAGTTGGTCCAAAATGCTCTTGCATGGGTCCTTCCTTGGGACTAATGGAGGGCCCATATTTGACCTGTCCCTCCGAGCTGCACTGACTCCAGGCTGAAGGTCAGGTCCATCTTGGTTATTACCTTCAAAGCCCTAAATAGTCTGGGACCTTCATACCTGGATGACCACCTGTCCCCATACGTTCCACTAGGAGCCTTATGATTTGGAGTCTAAAATCTGCTCAGGATCCCCAACCCCAAGGAGATCAACTGGTCTCTACCAGGGCCAGAGATTTTTTGGCCCTGGCTTGGTGGAACCCTCTGCTTAATGAGATCATAGCCCTGTGGGACCTTAATCTGTTCTGCATGGCTTGTAAAACAGAGCTATTCTGCCAGGCCTATGGTTGAGACGGAAACAACACCTGGAATTTCAGGACTGCCTGCCAGAAACCCACCAAAATACCCCCCCCCCCCCGCTTTCTCCCACAGAATTAAGAAAATTTGGCTGTTTAGTGCTTGATATTTTTTAATGTTTTAAAATATTTTATTTAAATTCCTAAATTATATTGTATTTATTATGTAATTTATATTGTTGTGAGCTGCCCTGAGTCTCTGGCGAGAGGGTGGCAAATAAATGTAACAATAAAAATAAATAAAAACATCTGAGAGAAGAAAGAACAGTTTTCAAGAATTTAGGCTCACTAAAAGTGCTGAGAGAAATTTGGTCCTGGACTTTGTATAGAAAGGACAAGATAATATATCATGTAATAGGTCCTCTTGGACTGAAGCTCTGCAGAAGCAAAGATATGATGCCAGTGGTATTTGGGAGTAACATCCAGCTAGCAAAGTCATTGGTATGGTTTGAAACTGAATGGGATTCTGAGGTTATGGGGGTGGGGAAGAGATGTTCACCAGGTAGGAGGTTCTGATGTTGTCTATGGGTAGAACTTATACTGAGAAATTGACCGCCTGTCTGTTGCAGGGTCACATTAAAAAAACCAATCATGAATATTAAAATCAGCTATGGGAACGCCCTGGGAGGGAGGGCTGCTGGCTGTCCTGCCTACCTGAGGTCTTTCAGCCAAGTGAGCCATGCCATGAAAGGGCTGGGGTGAGCTAGAGGGCACTGATGCCCTCCATGAGCAGAGTTCTACCTTTCAAGATGGCCAGGTGGGTGGGCTCAAAAAGTGGTCCTCCTGCACCTCCCCAAGCAGTGTCCTGGACATGCACTCCAGCCGCTGTATCTTAGATAAGCTACTGCCAATATGTTGACCTTGGATCAGTAGGTCCTGAATATAGTGCTGAGAACCAGTTTCCAAGGGCTGGACATCTACATTTAGATCTACTTAGATAAACACTGCCAAATACTCACTTCCTTGTCCTTTTGGGCAGGTTTTGACCACTGGTAATGAAAAAACATGGTAGCCCTCAAAGATAGGAGTCCCAGACTCCTGCGCTCATGTTTCCTGTAAGCAGAAAATATCAAAGCTATGTAGTAACAGAAAAAATTCAGAGAACATTACTATGATACATCCTGTGCATCACTTTACTAAACACAAACATAAAATAGCATGAGATATAATATTAAATATAACTGTTTAAAGTACCAGAGTGAGCATATAGGGGTGTCTGTGTCCACCAGTGTTGAATCTTAATCAGCCCTTGAGTACCTGGAATGAGGGGAAGGATTTCCCTTTCTTCCTTCTTGCCTTCTCTTCAGAATGAGGGATGGTAGTACAGGCATTAGAGTGAGGTTGCTATGCATGCAGACAAATCTGACTTTGTAAATTAATGAAAAGAAGACAAGCTCTAAAAATATTCCAGAGAGCAATTGCTGAGTTCAGAAATACTTCTCAGAATACTCCTGTTTGGCTGGAACACTGACAAAGTCTTTTGGTTGGATTGTGTCTCTGTCAGGCATATATCTGCTGAAGGACTCCACTTCCCTTGTTGCTTCTTTCCCAGAGCGTCAGGAAGATCACCAATGAGGTGGTTTGATTAGATAATTTATTTACAACCTTCTCTCGGTATTAATGTCATTAATTTTTCCTGTTTGAATTAGTTATGGTAGCTACTTCGTTAAATAGTGCATAAGCACACTTAACCTTTTCGAGGCAGTTCCTGCTAAAGACTTTGAACCAAAAGCACGTAGGCTGACCATGCACTTAAAAATTTGTACAACTTATCTTTAAAAACCTAGGTTTCTTTATGTTTCTTTATGTTGAGGCTTAAAGGACCTGGTACGCTTTCCATATATAGTGCCAATTCCCTCCAGGTCTCCCTCGGAGAATTTTCTGTATGTTCTAATTTATTGCAAGCATCTTGTATTATAAATATGAGCACTAGCTTTTCCACCCCCTTTTTAATGCATTCATAATGTCCAGATTCTTTGATTTGGATACAGTCCCAATTGTGCAATATTTCACGTGTCAGGAATCTCTTTATGTTGCCTCTCTATGGCAGGCAATTCCTTCTTGACAGTGCATCTCCTCAGTCTCTTTGGTTGTGATGTGCAGAGTGGCGTTAAAACAGTGTTCATAACTCATTTATCATTGCTTCAAGGAAGCAGATACCATCAGAGTGGAATCCAAAATGAACATTAAAACAAAGGCGAAAAGGGGGAAACAGATATAATGCGGGTGACATTTCAGCATCATAACAAAAGAACGGAGAAGCACAAAATGAGATCTTGCATTTTTCTTAGGTTTTAGTAAACTATTCTTCTTCACTTTCTGCCTGCAATGAACATTGATCAGATTGATTGTAAAAGGTGCCGGAATGTTAAAATTATACAGTATTGCTGGCAGTGTCAGTGTTATTCATGTTCTCAATGGCCCATTACCTATATATTGTTCTTCAGAGGGAAAGTAATACATTAATGGCTTTCTTCCTTGCCGAAAGCTTGTCAACAATTGGGCTTTAAAGACTGGAGTGATTACAATTTGCATAGGAAACAAACCCTAACTTACGCCTGGCTGAAAGTTTGTTTGCCACAGGCTCAGCATCTCTTGAGCAACTGGCACATATGTGGTTCTGGCACATCACCTTCTGTTGTTTGATTCTTTGCAGAGGAGTTTACATAAGGAATTGCAGACGTTTAGAGAAGAAACATACAACCTAAGTGCATGAGCATTTACTCAGAAGTAAACTCTGCTCCCAGTAAAAGTAATGACATTTATGAATGTGGAGTATACTTAGATCCAGTTAAAATAAGATAGAGGATTGCTAATACAGGGTAGCGTGGAGTGGTTGTTTCTCTTAGGTGGAAAGGATGCACTGTACCCTATGACATAGAATCATAGAATCATAGAATCATAGAATCATAGAGTTGGAAGGGGCCACACAAGCTGTCTAGTCCAACCCCCTGCTCAATGCAGGATCAGCCCAAAGCATCCTAAAGCATCCAAGAAAAGTGTGTATCCAGCCTTTGCTTGAAGACTGCCAGTGAGGGGGAGCTCACCACCTTCTTAGGCAGCCTATTCCACTGCTGAACAACTCTGACTGTGAAATTTCCCCCCCCCCTAATATCTATATCTAGTACTTGTAGTTTAAACCCATTACTGAGCGTCCTTTCCTCTGCAGTCCTTTCCTCTGCCTATCACTGGTTCAAAATCTTCAAAAGGGACTGGAAAAAGTGGAAATTGATTTTTAAATTAATATCAGTTAGCTTGGTGTTGTGGTTAAGAGTGGCAGCTTCTAATCTGGTGGGTTTGCTTCCCTACTCCTCCTTCACATGCAGCCAGTTGGGTGATCTCGGGCTAGTCACAGTCCTGATAGTGCTGTTCTCACAGAGCAGTCCTGTCAGAGCTCTCTCAGCCACACTTATCTCATAGGATGTTTGTTTTGGGGAGAGGAAGAGAAGGCAATTGTAAGCTGCTTTAAGACTACTTTGGGTAGCGAAAGGCGGGGTATAAAAATGAGTTTTCATCTAATATTCATATTAATGATATTGTTATTCTTCATTAAGGGATATGAAGCCATCATTTACTCCATCTCAACTAGACATTAACAGTATAATTCTGCAGTCAATACATAAAAGCATTCCACTGAGAATTATTGTTTTTAATTCTTGCAGTCTACCAAGAAGCACAAAACATCACATACATATAACTGGGAAAGAGTTAAAAAATAAGCCTTATATGTATATATTTGTGAAAAGAGAAAAGTTTAAAGTTTTTTGCAGACTATGAAGTTCCAAGGGAAAAAAGGAGACAGGAAAGGCTTTTAATGGCTGCTGCGGGGGCCTGCAAACTGTGTCTGTTCTAGTTCTACGGATGACCAAATGCATCCGAGCCTACCCCATTCAACCCATGGCATTATTTCCCCCCCCCCATCCTGTCTCTAAAGCAGACTTTCTCAACCAGGACCCTAAGCAGAGCAATCCAATTGGCCCTAAGCAGAGCAATCTGATTGGACCTTAACAGGTTCCTTTGATTGGTTAGTTCCTTGGCTGGCAGAAGCCCTCATTTGCATCAGTGGCCAAATGCCCACAGGCATAACACTGTATCTTTATACAGCTGTTGCTGTATAAACATGAAAGGCTAAGGCCTAAGTGGGCGGAGAGTGGATGGGGCCAGTCCGGGTGAGGGCTCAATTGGAAGGCCCAAAGCGCCTTCCGATTGGGCCCTCACCAGGACAGACCAGAGTTCCAGGCAGTCGGGTGCGCGAAGCCAAAGTTCTGACAGGGCCAAAGTTCTGACAGGGCCCGCCCACCCAGCCCAGTGAGGGGCAATCTGGAGACATCGCTGCCAGTCTGCCCCTGACCACCATAGGCAGAGGAGGTCAGTAGGGCTGCCAAGGGGGGATGAGAACGGAGGCTTGGACAGGCTGCGCCAGCCCTTTTCGCCCCAAGGCTGTCCTAACTGTCTTGTCCAACTGTAAATTGCCTCAGAACCCTGACAGAGTGCTCCCCCTCCCCCCCTTCAGGCCTGCTGCGAAGGAGCCTCTAACAGCCCCTGACTGAGGGGACGGAGGTATCTCCAAGAGCAATGCAGGGGAGTCTGTGGGCATGGGTGAAGGCATTCCTTTTGAAGGGGGGGGGGAAACTTTCTGCCAAACAGTTGGCTGACAGGGAGGCCACAGAAAAGACCCTTCTCACTTTAAATACTGCTCTGGATTAGACACAGCCAAGCCACGTGTCTTTCTTCTTTGCAACTCTCTGCAGATTTGAGGCCTATTGCACAGCGTTATTCTGCAGACAAAACTGGATGCTGTGGCGGAGGTTCTTTTGTCTCCTGTTTCATCTGCACAACAACCCTCTGCAGTAGGCCTCAAGTACTTCAATTCAACAACAACCTGTGTGGGAGGTCTTAAATGATTCTTCTCTACCACAACCCTGTCCAAAGTAGCCCTTTCTGCCTAGGGAGCTGATCTTTATAATCTGCAGATTCCAGGAGTTCTCCAGGCCCCACCTGGAGGTTGGCTACCCCTGGGTCGGAAATATTCCTGGAAGTTTGGAGGTGGGATTTAAAAATCGTACAATGCCTCAGAGTCCAGCCTTCAAAGGAGCCATTTTTGTCTCCAGTTGGGAGGGAGTGGTGCAGGTGTGTCCCTCCTGGGCTATGGGCTATGGCTAGCCCTTACCAGCAACTGTTTGTATTCTGGGGTGCAGACAGACAGACCAGCATCAGTCCTGGAAAATGCTAGAGACACCTGAGGCCTGCCGGGTCTCTGCAGCCCATTTCCAGTTCTCTCAAACCTCTCACAGCCCCACATCCCTCACAGGTTGTCTATTGTGGGGAGATAAAGGCAAAAGGTATTTGTTAACTGTTTTGATATTTCTTTGGGTAGTAAACAACAGGGTACAACAAAACAGTTCTTCTTCTTCTAAGGAACAACCATGAAAGAAGCATGTGGGCACATAACATTTTATCAACAGTGAAAAAATGGAGACAGAAGGGACAGGGTGGACACCTGTGTATTGTGTCTACCCCATGTGTATTAGGGCAGGAGGACATTTCAGTGTCTGTGGCTTAATTCATACAGGAAGGGAAATCATTAAGAACTGGGAGGAATTGGTTGCCATGTAATCTTCCTCTAAGAAGAGTCTCCTGTCTGATTTTCCCTTCACATATCTGGAGACATGGCTCTGGAAAGCTCATCTGCAATCACTATGCCACACTATGCTTTGGGCTGATCCTGCGTAGAGCAGGGGGTTGGACTAGATGGCCTATATGGCCCCTTCCAACTCTATGATTCTATGATTCTATGATTCTATGATTCTATGATTCTATGATTCTACAATTCCCAAAGGTCAATCCTCTCCGACACTCATCGAACATTACAAACCACAGGTTCTTGACACCCATATCTCCACACACATGCCCATATTTGCCTCCATGCCACCACAACCTCCCACACAACTCACACATTCAACCCCATGCCCTTACAGACTGAACAACTCCTCCCCTTCCTCTTCCCACTGCCAAGCTCTAGCGCCCATTGTATTCCTGGATACAACGGGCTTTGCCCCTAGTCTAGTATATTATGTATTTTAGGCTGTTTTAAAATTTGGTCTTAGTTGGTTGTATCCCATTTACCTGTGCTGGTCTATGACCATATTAAAGATCTACTACTAAGGTAGAGTTTGTGAACACTGTAGCAGTGCTTGCGCCCTTCACCCCCCCCCCCCCTGTCTTGGTTTTGATGCCTGGGTTCAATTGTAGTAAATTTCAGGGGAAGATGGTAAAAGAGAAACTTTCAAACTCAGCAGAAGCCACTCCCAGTGTTAGGAGAATTGTGATGCAATCCACATGGCTCAGTGTGGCTAGTCTCTGCTTGTGGTTTGCTGTTTGTTTGCAGGATGTGCACAAATGGAAACCTGAAGACTGTATGGTCACTCATCAGCATATTCAAGAGTGTGTTGTGTGCTGTGATTGTAAATCATACCGGCTTTCTTCTTGCATGTTTTGCACAGGCTTGTGGTTCTCAGGACATTACCTTCTCCCTGGAAATTGTTTTTCCTCCTAGTTCTTTCAACAGTTCCATCTCACAAATGGTGCAGTTGGCTCCCCCTGCTCCTGCTTTGTTTCAGATAAGGTTTCAATTCCACACATCTCAGGTGGCCTAATAGCTGTTTTGTAGGTGGCAGGTTTTTGATTTAGGAGGCAACGAATTCACCTGGGTACCCTGTTCTGCAGTTCGATTTGAGGTTTGCAGTTCACACAAGTCATCTTTTTTTCTACTTTTATTGACTTTTATACAGATCACTATATTTTTACAATTACATTACAATTTCAATTGCGCTTCAACGTACGGAAAGAAAAAGTCATCTTTCTAGACCACACTAAATTCCACAGTGCAAAAGCATAGTATTTCAGGATTGTCAGCTTGATGCTTGGCTTGTTGTGCAAAGGAAAGAGGTGGCTGAGATCCATTGTGATTGCAGCCTCTCTAGTACAAACCCACAGGCCCTGTGAATGGTTTGGGGGCAGCTGTTGCTGTCAGCACTACTGAAAACAAGAAGATGCAAACTCTATGAATATCTGTTGGGATGTCACTTCTCTGTTGAGGGCTATAAACATAATTCAGAGACATTTTACTTAACAAATTTCATGGGTAAGTACTACTGGATTCCAACAAACGGCAAATCAATTACAAGTCTCCATAATAATAAGGGGGCAGGCTGTAAATTTGTCTTTGTCTATTGTACAAAGCTCTCCTTCCACTAATAGGCCTACATAACTGAAGTCTTGTAACAATACTGAATGAAGGCTTACTGCAGCCTTTTTCAACCTTCTTACTGCTGGGAAACCCATGAACCATTCTTCAGGCTATGAGGAACCCGAGAAGCCATGTCAGTAGACCACACCTTCCTGCCACAACCCTAGAAATCATGTCACTATACATGACATCACCCAGACACTCCCACCAGATGTGAGATCAGAGCATAGGGAGTGTCAGCCGTGAAATATTTCAGATGGTTTGTGAACAGAGCCATACTTGCATGCTGGGCTGGCTACCAGTTTGATCTTCTTCACCAAAGGGAACCTAAAGTAGGAGGCATGCAGAAACAGGGCTGGTGCAGGCCTGTGTCACTCCACCACCTTCATTCCCCCCCCCCCCACAATGCCAGAATCAGGGCTGGCGCAGGCCTATGCCACTTTGTTGCCTTCACCCCCTCCCAATGCAAGAAACAGGTTGGAGCAGGTCTATACCACTCCATGACTGCCCCCCCCCCGTAGAATTAAAAAGGGAGAATATGTCACTCTGGATTCTGGTCATTACCATGTGTCATGAGCCTCTTCCAGCAAAGATTTGTTTGGCCAGGGACCCTCCCTTCCCACCCACTCTGCCCTATTATTGGCCATTTTGGGAGTGGGTGACTCAACATGACCTTATATAGTCATATCACAATGTTGTTGGTTTTTTTTTAAATAACTCTCACCCAGTCCGGGAAACCCTTCTGGGTTAGCATAAAACCCCAGGGTTTCCTCCTTGAGATAGTCAGGTTTACTGTTTTCTACCTTTCCTTTAATGTTAGCCAGAACGTTCATCACTCATTAATACATACAGGAACAAATTGATTGTAAATATGGAACAGACCTAACAATCCTCAGGAGGACCCTTGTTCATTTGTGAGCCATGCGTTTTGATAGAAGTTCAGTGTTGTGCTGTCAGAAAATCACCCTCTCTTTCTCCTTGGAACTTGTCTGTTTCTGCTCTGCCTGTTTATCTCTGTTTTCATTTTGTTGAGTCTTTTTCTCCATCCTATATATTTTTTTCTTCTGAGTCCTACCCTAACTTGTGCCTCTACACCAGCCTTTCTCACCTTTTTTTTTTACCATTGGGAAACCTCTGAAACATTCTTCAAGCTTCAAGAAACCTCCAAAGTGGCACAATTGTGTAGAATACGATTGGGAAGCATAGCTGGATACACACCCACCCAGGGCCCCTCCCACTCCCATCCCTTCCAAGCCCATCATTGGCCATTTTGAGAGGGGGAGGCAGGTTGACATGACCATATATAGTCACATCACCCAATAAATGTTTAGCAAATTTATATATATGTATATGAATTATGTATATACATAAATGTATATATATGTATATGAATCATGTATATATGTATATATGTATATGAATTAATTGAGAACCTCTTGTGGCGCAGGATGGTAAGGCAGCCAACATGCTGTCTGAGGCTGGGAGTCTGAGGCTGGGATCCCAGCAGCCGGCTCAAGGTTGACTCAGCCTTCCACATTTCCGAGGTCGGTAAAATGAGTACCCAGCTTGCTGGGGGGTAAAACGATAATGACTGGGGAAGGGAATGGCAAACCACCCCGTATTGAGTCTGCAAAGAAAACGCTAGAGGGCGTCACCCCAAGGGTCAGACATGACTCGGTGCTTGCACAGGGGATACCTTTACCTTATGAATTAATTAACTCTCTCCCATTCAGAAAACCATTCCAGGGCCGTCAAGAAACCCCAGGTTTTACAAAACCTTGGTTGAGAAAGCCTGCATTACACCATACTGTCTCTTATTGAGATACAGAGATATACAAGAAGGATCATTGCATTCACATCTGTGCCAATGTTACACTAATGGATGGCATCCTGTATCGGAAACCTCATGGTATGAGACCTAGTTTAATCAACTTGGCTTGTGTATGCTGAGGCCTAATAGACTTGTACTGGTACAGAAGGAAATGGGGGGGAATGCAGCCTTGCTTCCTTTAAATGGCAGGCAGTATAAAGGTTCCGGGTTGCTCAGGAATGTTACAAATTCTGCTTTGTGCCCTTGCTTTGGCAACTGAGCATCACTTTCTCACATTTTGCACACCAATCCTTCCCTTCAGGGACCCTAACGGCATGGGAGATTCTGCTTTTCAGGTCCAGCTTCAAGTCAGCCTCTCCTTATGCCATGACTTAAACTACTCATCAAGTTTGCAGATGACACCAAATTGGGAGGACTGGCAAATACTCCGGAAGATAGAGACAGAGTTCAACGAGATCTGAACACAATGGAAAAATGGGCGAATGAGAACAAGATGCAATTTAATAAAGATAAGTGTAAAGTTCTGCATCTGGGTCAGAAAAATGAAAAGCATGCCTACTGGATGGGGGATACGCTTCTAGGTAACACTGTGTGTGAACGAGACCTTGGGGTACTTGTGGATTGTAAATTAAACATGAGCAGGCAGTGTGATGCAGCGGTAAAAAAGGCAAATGCCATTTTGGGCTGTATCAACAGAGGCATCACATCAAAATCACAAGATGTCATAGTCCCATTGTATACGGCACTGGTCAGACCACACTTGGAGTACTATGTGCAGTTCTGGAGGCCTCACTTCAAGAAGGACGTAGATAAAATTGAAAGGGTACAGAGGAGAGCGACGACGATGATCTGGGGCCAAGGGACCAAGCCCTATGAAGACAGGTTGAGGGACTTGGGAATGTTCAGCCCGGAGAAAAGGAGGTTGAGAGGGGACATGATAGCCCTCTTTAAGTATTTTAAAAGTTGTCACTTGGAGGAGGGCAGGATGCTGTTTCTGCTGGCTGCAGAGGAGAGGACACGCAGTAATGGGTTTAAACTTCAAGAACAACGATATAGGCTAGATATCAGGAATTTTTTTTTCACAATCAGAGTAGTTCAGCAGTGGAATAGGCTGCCTAAGGAGGTGGTGAGCTCCCCCTCACTGGCAGTCTTCAAGCAAAGGCTGGATACACACTTTTCTTGGATGCTTTAGGAAGCTTTGGGCTGATCCTGCATTGAGCAGGGGGTTGGACTAGATGGCCTGTATGGCCCCTTCCAACTCTAGGATTCTATGATTCTAATTTTTTAGAAAATAATTTCCATCATCATTTAGGAATCCAAAGCTTTGTCCAAACTTTTGGGGGAACGTTTAATGTGACTTTTAAAGAACTCGGCAACTCTTCTACAATGAGATAATGATTTCTAGAAAATGTACCAAAGGGACAAAGAAAATAAGATTTTTACGGAGCTGTTAATTATCAAGGCTAAAGGATCCCAGAGCTGCCATATCACCAAGCAGACTACTGAGCCATCTTTTACAGCTAATGTTTTTAATGCTGTGGTAGATTTACAACTTCACAGTTGTAAATTCATCCCTCTGATTTGGATGTGACTTAAGCTAAGGGTATTGTCAGGTCTTGCCAGCTTCTGAGAGAACCTCCTCAAAAATCTTATTGTCTTTGGCAGCACAGATTTTTCCTTCCCCAAGTAATGCTCCTTAAAGACAAGTGCTGCAAGGGTCTAGTGCTGGCTTGAGTGCTTCCACTGATGTACTAGAAATGGTGAATCTGGGACGCTGGTTATATAAAGCACCTGGAAGCTGCAGGCACTGCACTTGTACTGCCCAGCTCCTTGGTCTTATTTACCTAGTAGATGGCTTGACTTGGCTCTGGTTGGCCAGCTCCTGTGTTGCTTAGAAGCCTGCACCTGTTGAAAGCAGTGGGACAGATTAAAGGAGACATGATTTCAAGTAAGGTTGCCAGATGTCCTGTTCTTAGAAGACATTCTTCTTGCTTTGGGTGTCCATCCTCTTCGGGGCTCTTTTTGGAAGGAAAAAAAAAACCTGATGAAAATGTCCTATTATGGGGTTGGGAGGCTAGGGATACTCCTTGCAGCAATTATCATAATTTCAATAGCAGGAATATTTAGAATGAGATTTGTCATAGTAGTCACTTGTTTGAAGCAGTCAGATGGGAAATATGTTCTCTTTTTTCCTTTTCAAAATATGGGAATGCTATTAGAAGGCAAATCCAGTATCTTTTCCCCACTCTGCTGATAGAAGAACTAAAGGGTAGATACTTTACCCCCAGTACATATTCACGAGTCATTAAGAGTATTAAAATATAGGCAATTATGTCTATGGGATCAACAGTTATTAATAGGATTAATTTTATAAAAAGGAACTTGCTCAGATGGACAACATAAAGAAGCTGCACTAGACACTCACAGAGGACAAGGGAAATGTATGCAGTCCTCTTAAGACATAACTGCAAATCCTTAGAGAGCCACTAGGTGGTATATGAGATATAGGGATATTTATCTGGGTAAACTCTTGATAGAAAGTGGCATCTATCCCAGGTGGCTTCTTTGATAGAAAGATATTAAAGTGGGAGGGGCCACAAACTGAGCAACTTACTCCTTCAGTATTTTGTGGCCATTGGATATAAATCTGGAAATGACTCTTCTCTTTCACATACATTTTTACATACTAACTTTCAGTTTATTTCATCTGTCTAGATGCTGTGTTATGAACCCGAATAATTTCTAGGTAAAAAGAATTTTGGCTGTCTCAGCAGATGATGATGGAGCACCAACTTATAGCAACAATTCTCCTTCAGTGCTATTCTAAGCAAAGTTACACCTTTCAAAGTCCATTGAAATTAACAGCATTGAAAGGTTTCACTTTGTTTTGGATTGCTTTACATGACCAATTATAAGGAACAAATGCTTCAAGGATACAGCATATAAACTGCATATACATGGCCCACTGAAGTTAACAGAAGTCATTTAGTTATGGCAATATAGCATCATCGGTCCGTCTAAGCCAGGGGCAGTCAAATTGCGGCCCTCCAGATGTCCATGGACTACAATTCCCATGAGCCCCTGCCAGCGAACCCCTGGTCTAAGCAATACAAAGTTGGCTTTGGCCTGTGTTTTGAGAACCCAAATAAACAAGCATTAGAAAATTAGGAAGTATAATGTGATCCATAGTTGCTGTCATCTGCCTTTTAAATAATTGTGTTTGTTTGCTTTGCTCTGTGATACTCTACTTAAAACAAAGCGGCAGTGAAGAGTTAACACTGAAAACATGTCAGAAACCTAAGTGGTCACATTCTATCATCCAGCGGAGTTTCCAGTCCTTCTGCATGACAGCCTAATTGTACTTTGGGAGCTGACTCCTTTCTGAATGGCTCTACAGACCACAATAATTATAGAGCAGAACTCTATCACATAGATTTCAGAGGCAAGTGATTCCAAGCACAAGTGTTTGGTCTTTGCAGAACTTTCCTGCAGGTAGAATGAAAGGATCTGCAGGAACCTTTGCACTTGATTGTCCAATAGAAAAACAACCTAGTCAGTGAGAGATGCCATCATAGTAACTGCCGTGGATCTTAATTTGGAACAAAGCAGGTGACAGCAACAACCTGAGAACATCACACCCAGCTGTTGATATCCATGCTACAGATTCAAATTCTTTTAAGTATCAATTCATACCCCAGTGCAAGTCAGTGGCAGAACTGCCACTAATATAGAACTGGTCATGTATTGCACTCTCAGACTTTGGCTGTTGGCTAATCTGTCCCGAATCAAGATCCACAGCAGTTGCCATGATAGGAGTACTGCAAATGTAGCATTTTAAATCATCCAGTGAAGAGCTTCTCTTTATATTGACTTGAAGTAGCCAGCCATCTGTTCTCGAGAGGTGGCAGCCCAAGATATCAATGTTAATGCCCCCTAGCCTCTCAGCAAAGGGTCTCACAGAGGAACTGATTGTCCATCATGAACCTTTCTTCTTTCACTGCTTAAAAAAATAATTAGAATAGATGACTGCATTTAAACAGTGGATGCCTGTTTCTTGTTCCGTTTTATCACTTTTCTCCTGCCCGTGATACATGTACTGCAAGTGAGTAGACAGCTATATGGATTACGCCCTGCAAGGATTGCTGCAAGGATTGCTAACATAGCTATCAGACTCCAAACATAAGACTTCAGAAGAGTACAAAACGGTATAGTAGTGGGCAGGGATCTGCAACTGGAGCCCCCTGAGCCAAATTTGAGTATCCAATGGAAGCTGTCTTCTACTGAGTTGCCAGGACAGGCAAGCGACAGCCGTGCCAGGTAACACCAGCATTCAGCTGTAGGTATCTCCGACTTCTTCCTTCGGTCAGGGCGTCAGATCTTAAATGTGTTTTCCATTAAAAACCAATGGCAACTCAAATGGATGTGTTATCGAAAACAATCATGTTTGATAAGGAATATAGCAACAACTGATGTTGTATTAAAAATGAAAGTTAAAGAGAAATAATCACCTGCATATATTTAGTGGGTTGAGACCTGACTAGGGTTTCCGATGAGGCTGGAGGAAGATATTCTGACCTTTTTCACAGAGGCTTAATGGATTCCCCCCCCCCCAACCTGTGCATATTATTTACGTCCATTCACAAAAAGCTTCAGCTGCCTATTAACACACACCAGAGGGACAAGACATTTTCCTCCATTGTTTAGCTGGGGAAGCATTCAGTCATTTACCTCCTCCCCCCATATGAGATGGTACAGCCCAGATGCAGTTCATTACCTCAGCTGAGAACTTATTCATCTTCCTTTAAATCAAGGCTTTGTGTAACTAATGAAAACAAATGAACTCTTGCCATTATTATGCCATTGATGCCAATGGAGGCAGAGGACCAGAAGAGAGGATTCTGCCCTGAGGAGTTTATCATGCAGAATTTGAGGCAAGGAAGCTAGGGAAAGTGATGGTGGTAAACAAGGGACAAACATTTCCATGTTGTGTTGACTTGAAGTACAACTACGCATGGCAGTGATATGAATCAGATAGGAAGATCAGTAGCCTGACTCAGCCAGGTGTACATCAGAGGAGACTGTGTTAAGAACTATTCCATTACTCAAGAAAGTTCAGAGTGTGAGGTGGGGAGGAGGGACTTCTGTCTTCATTTTCACACTGTTTTCTGTAACTTAAATGGCTGAAAGGGGCTGGGATCATGTGCTCCTATTCCATATCACACACACCTTGTTAGGTCCTTCAGAAGATGCGGCTGGATTGAACTATTGGGGGGAGAGGAAAACAGCTCCACAGATGGAAGGAATCAAGGTATTGGTCCATACTGCCTAAGATTAGAGGCCAAACACGGCAGTGCCTATCTGATTTTTTTTTTTAACCTTCTCGGCAAGAATGTATAGAATCAAGTAGGAAAGCCAGTCTCCCCCTACATCAAATAGTAGCCAACCAGTCTCCCCCTACTTCACAGCAGCCAGGAGGCCTGGAAGTGCGGTGGTCTAGCCAGGAGCACAGCCAGTTGGCAGCCAGGAGGTTTTGGAGCATGGTGGCCCAGCCAAAAATGCAACAACTGGGAGCCAGGAGACTTTGGAAAATGGTGACCAAGCCACAGGGGATGAGTTGGCAGAGGCGCTGTTGCACCCACAGCATAGCACAGCCAGTGGCCTCCTCCAATTGCCAGTGGCCAGGAGACCTGGGAGGACAGTAGCCTAAACATAGGGGCTGTCCTGCAAGCCCCAGCATGGCTGGCCTCCTTCCCCCTTCCTGGCTTATCTTATGCCAGCTCTTCCTCCTCTGAAGTGCCCAGAAGCAGTACAGAGGAGGAGGAGAAGGAAGAAGATAGGCGATGGAAAGACCCGTGATTGGGGTTGTGTCTTCTCTCTATTGGTGGCATGTTCCCCATTGAGGGTCAATCCAGTAGCGTGTGCATTGTCTGCACACAACCTGAATTTTATTATGGCTACAGATTATTATATTACAGATAATTGTGAATTTTGTTTGGTTTTAAATGTTATAAACTGGCTATGCTGGGAGGAGAAGCTATAGAAATCAAATAGTAAATAAATATATAGTAATGTATACTGGACATATATGAAGTTGACATTTTATGTCCATAAACAATTATTGTAATGGTCTGGCCTGGTATGGGTATCAGATTGCAGCAAGCTTCACTGTCCTTCCAAATAACCAAAGCTGATGGAGGAGGAAACAAGATACAAAGTTGCTTCAGTGTGAGGTTCAGGATCCCAGAAGTCAGGCAAGCATGGCATCTAGCCATAAGGCGAGCACTTTTCTTTGAGCGAGCAGTTCTGCTCTAAACCTGCACCTCCACCTCTCTAACGGTGCAGGTGATCTTGGAGAGCTGGGAACAGGTAGCTGGCTTGTATCTGTTGGATCAGAACTGGGGAGTGGAGGTTACTCTAAACAAGCTCTTGGCTGTAAATCTTGGCATGGTTGCATCTTCTCCACTTGTTCCGCATTCTGCTGCCTCTGGTCTGGCTGCGCTGGCCCTTCCCCTTCTGAGGTGTCCTCAACACTGCTGAGACTTGGCTGATTCATGACAATTACATCACCTACTAATAGCACTGGGAATGCAGGGAGAGGGCCTACGATTGTGTTTTGCCCAGGGCCTGGTTACCCCACTGCAGCACAGGAACTGAGAAATGGATCTCTGTCCCTACAGAGGTACAAACATAAATTGTCAGACCGAGGAAAGGGAAGACTTGCATACATTGAAGGGTTCCATTTGAATTATTTCTTGAAAGAATCTAAAATATTTATGCCCACACAAGAAACAACTCCCCTGTTTGATCTCCTCTCACTTCATAGGGGATCATCCTATTATATCTGCTGCCCTTCATAAATATCTGTTCTGAATCAGATATAGCTGGATCTGACCCCAATTCACTGACTGCTTATCCTGGGATAGCTAGGCAACGTGAACCGAATGAAAGAGATGAAAACAGACATGTTGTAAATGGGAGGAAACGGATGTGTGTGTGTGTGTGTGGGGGGGGGGTTCGTGCATAATGGGAAGCCTATCATAGAGATGGCCTGTTCCGTGTTGCGAGAGAGTGCGAGATTGCACAGATTAACAAGAATTGTGATCTCCGGACTCATCTTTGCACCAATCCGTTTTCATCTAAATTAAGATTAAATTTAGGTTTATTGCTGTGCTCTTAATTTTCATCTCTTTTTAACTGATGGTACGACTGTGGTATAATTATGTCCTGTTCTTTGGAATGGATGTGTCACGTTGCAATTTACAGGCTCTGATCACATGGTGATACAATATGTTGACTAACAGGCTGGTGCTGGAGTCTCAAAATGATGCTTGATTTTATTAAAACCACTTCCTTTTGCGTGTTAACAAAATGAAGATGATAGCAACACAATCTCCCACTAATCACTATTAATGCCTCTGGCATTCATGGTAGCATTATTAATCATGAATGGGCTCATTTGGAAAAATGTTTAATATGATCCAAAATTGTCTAATAATTTATGAGTCATTACTAAAATGCCTCTTGCAAAAACAAGATGGGCTTTGTAGTGCTGGGGCCATGGCATGCTTAAAGGTTACAATATTTTTAAAATAAAAATGAATAAAATAAACACTGTATTTCCAGATGTATTTCCAGATCCCTTCTCCATTTAATGCAAAACCAAAAAAGGAAACTGAAACCCAACCTTAACAGAGGTCAGGAACCCAAAAGTTGAGCTGCAAAACAATATTTAAAAAACCATTACAAATATTTATTAAACAAAGTGCACCAATATAATATATAAAACAAGGTAAAAACAACACATATCTAACTGCACATGATAGAATAGACCAAACACGTTTCGACCCACAAGGGTCTTCCTCGGTGGTCAAATTATTTTGTGAAATGCTCTTTTGTATAAGATCAAAATCTAAAGGCTTGCTGGGTGGCAAAGAAAATCTGTTAGGAGTAGCGCCAACTAGCGTTTGTAAAGTATCTGATTTGGAGCCCACCTTCTAAAATATATATTATCTGAGGCCACCACACTCAGCTTTTGCCTAACTCTACATCAAGAGTGCATTTCCATGTGTGTCAGAAAAAGCTTTGTTAGAGTTAGGCAAATTAGTAGAGTTAGGCAAAAGCTGGGCGTGGTGGCCTCAGATAATGGATGAATTTTATTTCCGGCTAACCATCGATAGTGTAGAGCCAGTAGTTTAGCTGTGATGCATGGCTGGTTGAGATGTTACCTTGCCAAAAATGGGGGTCAAGGCTTGGAATGGTGAGGTGTGTATGTGTGTGTGTACAGTGCCATCAAGTCCCTTCTGATATGGTGACCCTTCTGATATGGTGACCTCCAAAACATCCTATTGTTGACAGGCTTGCTCAGGTCTTGCAAAGTAAGAACCATGGTTTCCTTTATTGAGTCAATCCATCTCATGTTGAGTTTTCCTCTTTTCCTGCTGCCTTCAATTTTTCCTAGCATTATTATCATTTCCAGTGAGTCTTGTCTTCACATCATATGACCAAAGTACAATAGCTAACTTCAGTTTAGTCATTTTAGCTTCTAAGGAGAGCCTTGTTTTGATCTAGAAACCACTTATTTATCTTTGTGGGTGTTCCATGATATTTGTGAAACTCCCCTCCAACTCCACATTTCATCTGAATTACGGTAACTGTCTTCATTATCGTGCTTTCACACTTTTGTATACTAATGGGAAATACCATACCATACCAGACCCAACTGCACAGGGCCCATAATTGACCAGAGATACTTGATCCATCCACTCTTGCCAGGAATGAATATTGCAGGGACCTATGGGAAAGCCTTCCATTTCATGTTGGGACAAGTATCTCAAAGACTTAAGAGTCATGTTAACACCAATGAATGAAAGAATTGTAACCCACTCTGTTTTCCTGGAGGGTTCTGCACATATGAGGAAGAGTGGAATAATAATTTTAAAAAGCAAAAGATATTTTCCATGCTTCCAAGTCACATAAGTGGCATTCTTTGGTATAGACAGGGAAAGCCTTCATATGGGGATCCCAGCTCACACAGTAGATTGTAGATCCACTGTCAATGGGAATTCAGTGCAGTTAGAGATCCCCTTTATGAAAGGTGGAGGAGAAAAAGCAAGTTTCCTCCGCAGTGCAAGTGATCTGTTTATTTTATCTGCAGCCCAGCTAATAGCTTGGGATGGAAAGAAGAGAAATAAAACCAGCTGGTCTTCCCATCATCTCCCTTCCCCCAAAGCTCCATGTCCAGAAGTATGAGATATGGCAACATTTCCAAGACAGGTGATTAAAAGAGCCTGCCCTCCAATTAATCGGGTAGGAATAGGTCCTGATCCTCCCGTCAAACAATTTTTTTGTTGTTGGATACAGAGCAAGATTTCCCCAACAGGAGACCAGAAGACAGCTACGCCTGATCACTCCTTAACTGGGAGTCAGCTTCTGAAGGCTTCAAGTTCCTGTGAATAGACAAGAACAAGAGATGAGCAGCCAAACTGCCCATCAATGAATTGTCAGCCTGGTCACCACTGGTGAATGGGAAGTGAGCTGAAATGACAGGTGTTCAAATGTCCTCAGTTCTTGAAAAAGCCTCCTTCTTTACTCACTTGGTTCATTTTCTCTCACTCTTCCTTCAAGTGTTTCTTGGAGATCCAGGCCTTTAACATAACAATCCAATTATATGTGAATTTCTTCTGATATGCTGAAGAGTTTGCTTGAATGTCACAGTTACGTCCATTGAGGCTGCAGTGGTCCTTGGCTGCAGTGTACACATGTTCACACCAGTATCATGGAATTAGCAAAATACCTTCCATGCCTGTGTTTGTATGTATGTATAAAACCAACTATTTTAACCGGTCATCTTCAAACTTCTTGGGTGTATTTTCTTCCCTTTAATGTAGCAGCATGACAACTGAAATCTTGGTGAATACATATTTGGCATGCACCCTGTATGCTGCCTCCTGGATTTATTGTTTTAAGAAAGTGCTGATGATTAACTTTTAAATATTTGTAGTCAATTTAATCATATCTGCATCTAAAGGATTTACCAAAAGTTGGTTCTGACATTTTTTCACACCTTAATGTTTAATTAAAACATGCTATAAGACAAATAAAGTATTGGGACTGACATTTTCCTTGCAAGCCTTATCTGAGCCCGGTAATTCAGGCTGAAAAGGGATTGGGAGAGGAGACTTTGTGCACAAGCCGTGCTCAGTGTGGATGAAGTGTTATACCGTTTTACAGCTGAAGGACACCTGTGGGAATAAGTCAGAGCTAGGCTTGACTAAATAAATCAATATTTGAAGTAGAAGGGAAAAAGCCTTGGACAGCATGATGTAAGTTTAAAAAGTGACAGATATTGCTAAAGCATTTTGAAAGGGGGTTCATTTTCAAAGCTAAATCTGCAACAGCCCGACAATCTGCCCAATTGACAGTATTAAATTAATATGCAAAAAACCTGCAGGGAATCCAGAGAAATAATTCTACATCTACCAACTAACCATTAAAAAGTGGCACATTTACAACCTAGTATTTGCATTCAGTTCACCCAAACTGGAAAAGAAACCCCCAAAAAACCCTTACTAGTATTTTGGAGGTATTTCTAAGCTGAATGCAGATTCTCTAATCTGCTTTGGCTACTGGAAAAATTGACTCGCATAAAAGCCACTACACTGCTGAAATAGCTGCCAGCCATTTAAACATGTAGAATCAAACAGCCCTGCAGGAACTGTGTATGGCAAAATTACTTCAAATAAGACAACACAAAGAGAAAACTTTTTTTTTCAGAACAGCAATGGCTAAACAATACAAGGTTAAAGTTATAAATCATCATGATTGAAAAATCCACCAGTTAAAGCTTGTTTTTCAGCTAAATGCCTTCTTTAAAGAATCATTTGCTGATACCAAAATAGGTCAGAGGTCACACTGGCTGCAAAGACTCAAAATGGCTCCCAGATATAATTTAGGTGGCTATTAACATGACTACTTTATGTTGTCTTAATTTTGCTGTACAGTTCCTGAATGGCTGTTTGATTCTACATTATCTGTAGAATCTTTTTGCCTTTAACCATTTAAACTTACCACCTTGCCAGTTTGCCAATCAAGTATAATACATAAGTAAATAAACTAAATGGCTAGAAGCCATTTAAACAATCCCTTTCACCCCCTCCACCTTTGCAAACAGAGGGAAGTGAAAGGGATTGCTGAAATGGTTTTAACCAGGGCCTCCAGCAGACCTCAAGCCCATCCTACAGAAAGAGCTTGCTCTGCAGGATCAGCTGACTGGGGAGCATTTAAATGGATCTCAGTCCATTTAAATGCCTGGAAGCAAAAAACAAAACAAAACATGGGTTTCCTAAATATTTGCAGATTTGGGAATATGGGGAAATACTGACATTTTTTTTTAGTTATACTCAAACCCCCCAAAATATCTGTCTTCGCCTCACACACACATGGCTAGAGAGGAGTTGGCAAGCTCCTTTACTAATAGGTCTCCATTGAGGAGAAACTGGATTATAAATATCTAAATAAATGAATAAAAATGACACTGGATTCTAGAAAGGGTTGCCAGCTTTTCCACAGGTTTCAATAACTCTCCATGGCAACTTTGCTTACTTACTTCTTTTGTAGTCCCCCTTTGCTGCTGAAACTTGACATTAGTGGGTGCTGACTTCTTTTCTATTTGATGTTTTGTTGCCAGTCAGAGAGATCTTAAAATGACTTGCGTTTTAATCACATAAAGAATATCTGATTTGCTTTATATGTTTTGGGTTTGGGTTCAGGTGGGTAGCTGTATTGGTCTGAAGCATTAGACCAAAACTTGAGTCCAGTGCCACATTTAAGATCAATGTAGTTTTATTCAAGATGTAAGCATTGCCTGAGGTGTGGTCTGAGGAAGCATGCACACACACAAAAGCTTACACCTTTAAGAGAGCCAGCTTGGTGTAGTGGTTAAGAGTGGTGGCTTCTAATCTGGCGACCCAGGTTTGATTCCTTGTTCCTCCATATACAGCTAGCTGGGTGACCTTGGGCTCATCACAGTCCTGATAATGGTGTTCTCATAGACCTGTCTGAGCTCTCTCAGCCCCACCTACCTCACAGATGTCTGTTGTGGGGAGAGGAAGAGAAGGCAATTGTAAGCTGCTTTGAGACTCTTTTGGGTAGTGAAAAGCATGGTATAAAAGCAAATTCTTCTTCATTTAATAAAACTTTGTTGGACTTAGTTACCACTGGACTCAAACTTTGTTCTTGGGTTTGGGTTGTTTCCTTAAAACAAGAGGCATCGCTCAACAATAAATGAGACTGTGATGAGTGTGTGATAGAGTGGGAGCAATGTCATGCAGCAGATAGTGAATTCAGCATAGACCTGTTCAGTCCCTGTATCTGCCCTGGGCACATTGCCTAAATTTGGAGAGTCTAATTCCATTGTCCCCCTTTTACCATGTGGCAAATGGAGCATCACAGTGACCTACTTCACGGGGCTTTTGTAAGGGAGAACTTCAGAAAATTCCAAGGAACTTTGGGAACTAAAGAGAGAATCATTGAAAAAATAGGAACATCAGGCTGGGGCAGGTTTTATGTATGTACAACTAATGTTTCAGGGATAAGTGTGATAAGGGCCCAGATCACATTGCCTTTCATACTCTGCCTGGATTCTTTTGGACGATGACTTCCTGTGATGCTGTAAGTAGCCTGGGAGGCTACAGGAGATCAAAATGCACATAGGACTGTCTCATAGAATAGGTGGAAGCCCTGTGCAGAACATGTGATATAATGAGAAAAACAAATCATGTCTGGACAGAAAAATATGTCAAGGCATTAATGATTCTGTCAGAATTTCATATGCCATTAAATATACATCTAACATGACTCCTAATTTTCCTCACCATTAAGCATTAGAAAAATATGATTGTATGCATCCTGCCAGGGCCAGAAAACTAGGACGATAGTGGTTGCTATTTATTTCTGCAGCAAAAGCATAATAACATATGGAATATACAGACACGCTGTGTGTTAAAATGTCCTGGGCACCAGATGCCTAAGAAATGTGCAGGGCTGGTTCTATAATGAGGCAAGCTAGAGTGGTTGCCTCAGGCAGTACATTGAGATCCCCCTCTCAATCTTGGTCCCCAACAGCCCGCCATTGCCTGCCTGACAGTCAACCAGTTACTGCTGGCTCTCTGCTGCCCATCTACTGCCTCCAAAAAGGAGTAGGAGAGAATAGTTCTTCATTACCTGTTGGCTTCCTCGGGTCACCTTGAAAATAGGATGGCAAACTACGTATACCTATTCCACAACCTTCTGAAAGTTCCTTCTTCTCACCATAGTTCAGCCACTATTTTGTGCTTGCCATGGCAATCAGAATAGGGGCCAAGTTCTTGCAAGGGGAAGTAGTCGAGCAAGAGTTCATTATGGCCACTGTACAGGACAATGAGGAAGTCAAAAGGATTGTCAGGTAGGTGGAAGCATGGCAAAGAGTTGTTACCCTAGGCTAGTGATCCCCAACCTGTGGGCTACGGACCACATGTGGTCCAATGACTAATTGGAGGTGGGCCACGAAGGACACCTTCTCCCCCCCCCCCCGGCCCTTTATTTCATCCTCCCCGGCCCTTTACAACACACTTCGGTTGTCATTGTCTCCCATCACTCCCAGATGGGACTATCTCGTTGCAGAGAAACAAGCTCAGGGTTCCCATTGATTTGTCATTGTCATGAGTTAAAATTTCCATGAAAATAAAATGTTCCTTATGTTCATTGTTGTGGCGTGTCTGTCTCTTATTTTGAAGGGATGTTTAAACATTACCATAGCGATCAGAGAGCGTTAGGGCAGTGCTTGAGAGTAGAGGAGTAAACTACCCCCCCCCCCAGGCCTCAGTAAAATTGTCAAGTGTTGAGTGGTCCCCGGTGATAAAAAGGTTGGGGACCACTGCCCTAGGCCATGGAAGTTTTTGAGCTGCCACTAGAAATGTTCTTAAGACAATATGCTGGGGATGGATAAACTCTAGTATTCTTAGGCAGTATTTTATTCCTGGGACAGTGCTATCAGAACTAGCGGGTTGCTTGTCTGCATAAAGTAACTCCTTCACGTTGGTGGAGTTTAAATATGCAAAGAGAATGAAACACTGCTTAAAGAATAAAATAGTTTTTATTGTGAAAGGAAACAACTATGTATAGAAATAGGAGAGAAGAGACATAACTAACTGTTCTGTTCTGCATTCAGTCTTCTGTTCAACTGCTGTTCTGGAGGCAAGCTGGGAGAAAGCATGCTCAAAAGAGCAGGAAGTCTCCTGTTAAGCCAATCAGGATACTGGAGGAGATTATCTGGAAATCACTGGGAAATTCTATGCTAAATGCAGCTCCATCTCTGCTGGATATCTTTGATATGCTTTTGAAGCATGCAAACTACAGATCTTGCATATTCAATGAATCCTTCTCAATATTCAAAAGTAAGAATATGCTTGTTCTCACCAGGGGACTTTGCTGTGCCACACACACTACTGTGAATTATTTCTAGAGGGTGCTGTGTCTGGCTTGTCTTATGGGTCTTACAAAGCTCTTGTAAGCTCTGGTGTAGAGAGTCAAGACTGTAAGCTCTTACAGTTAAAAGCTTACAGCCTTGACTCTCCACACCAGAAGAGTTTTTGTCTAATTATATTTTCAAGTGATTAACAAGAACGGACTAATTTTGCCACTGATGAAAGCGCTGAAAATGGAAAACAACCTAGAGACCATTTTGGCAGAGTCCAAGTGCAAATAAAAAGAGACAACAGAGACTCTTAAACTTTTGATCTTTAATTAAGCCATGGGACATTTTCTTTTTTTCCCTTTGTTGTGTTTTTGGAATTGTCTACCTTCTTCCTGGGGCACTGCATTGGGGCAGCATGCCCCGGCACTTTCTGGGTGTGCATGGGGGAAGGAATCCTATAAAAAGCCTGATATGCTGCCCAGAGGCAGCAGCAGTGGAGGGGGAAGTGAGGGGCGTGAGGCCCCCACTGCACGATGGTGGGGAATGGCATGCCACTCTCCCACCAAGGGGTGGGGGGTGGGGGGATGCCCTGTTCAGCTCCGCAGCTCTGCAGAGCCGAAGGGGGCAAGAGGTGTCCCTGCAGAGATGCCGTAGGTCTGGGGAGGAGCCATCTCCTTTGATTATGAATGAGGCTGGCCTGACCTAGCACTCGCTGGCGCCCGCAACAGCTCTGGGAATATGGAAGAATCAGCATTCCCTTACCGCAGGCCTTCTGAGGCCTTCTGGGTTAGGCCAGGACTCGCAGCGCCCATGATGGTAGCAACGTCTGGTATAATCAAGGATTTGCCCTGAAGCCCTGTGACCGGCAGCTTGGGCAGTCCACACTGTGCATAATCGGTCCTAGAGGACAAGGACATATGCTTTTTGAATCATGCACATTGGCTGCTTTGAAGGGTGGAGAGCCTGCTGTAGTGGTTAAGAGTGGCAGAATCATGCATGTTACAGATATTTCATATCCCAACATTTCATTATGGCAAAATTTCACAATGAATTGGTGCTATCAGAACTTTGTAGGTTAATATGTGTGCAAACATAGGCAGGATGATACCCACAAAATCCCCCCAAATTGGTTTATTTTTATGTATTTTTGGTTAATTGTTTATCTGGTATATTTAATTTACCACCAGGGAAGGATGGAATACAAGTTCAATTATAAATAAATAAAAATAAAATAAAGTACAAGTGAATTGTTGCCTATATATTATTGATTTCTCACCTCTCCTCCATAACTTATGGACCTCAGTTTCCCAGGAGGTCACCCATCCAGACATGAATAGGATTCAGACCTGTTTTGCTTCACCATGGTGACTTGATCATGGACCCTCCCACTGGACTTTAGGATAGTTACACCCCTCTTTTCAGACCATTGTCTCCCAAGTCGGCTTTTGTTATTAGGGAGAGACAGGTTTAGCCCTCAGCCATACAAACAAAATACACATGACGGATGGGGAGGAAGGCAGAGGAAAGGTAGAAGGCTTGTAAGAGAGATCAAACAAGCTGCCTCAAGACGTTATGCTCATTTTTAGGGAGTGATGAATTGTCTTTTATTTTGCTTGTAAGTCCAGCTGCACTGAACTAAAGATAAGTTTACCCCCCCCCCAAACTTCACAAAATCTTTAAGTCTTGCCAACATGTTCACAAAAGAAGAAACAAGAGTTCATATAAATCCTGCAAAAGAACGAGCACAACACTGAACTGAATCTTCTCCTCCCGAGAATTACATTATTGCTATATTTATAGCCCATCTTTCTTTGCTGATGGAACTCAAAGCAATTTATGTAGGACTCCTCTCCGGGCATTGACCAAGCCTAGACTTGCTTTGTTTTAGTACAATTGCTACAACATAAACCTCTGAATTATTTCCTAGAAGGTCTTCTGGCTCACTCCACAACATATTTTCCAGTGGGCACCATTGATAATTGACGTGCCTGCTGGCAATAAGGAACATTGAGATATATACATAAGCACTCCTACAAAAGCATTTGTACGATGGCATTCTTGATTTCTTACATTGTGAACCCCTACAGGGGTAGTCAAACTGCGGCCCTCCAGATGGACATCTGGAGGGCTGCAGTTTGACTACCCCTGCCTTAACAGGACAGAAGTATTTTCATTAGAGGGAAAAAAAATGATGTGACTCATTCTGAGCTTGGGGATATGGCAGGATATATCTAATGAAGTAAATACTTGAAAACTTCAAAGTATTTCTTTAACTTACGATATCCTATTTGACACAGTGGTCAACCTTTTACTCTGACAAGGAAATAAACAGGGCATATAGACCAGGGTCTTTGATTGAGGTTAACTTTGACATGATCAGACTTTTTCTAACATAGAGCTCTGATACCAGAGGTCTGATAAAATTGGCCCAAGGACCAAATTAAGACTCTGCCCCTGATTTAGGCTTGGGATCAGAATGGAAATTTCTTTGGGAGGCTTGCCACCACCAAGAGCTCTTTGCTACATTCCATTATACATCAAACGATCCATTATGAAAAGTCAGGTAAACAGGTAAAATGAGAGCATTTGTAGGAAATGAATCAATTAGCGTCAAACGGCGGAGGAGTCTGTATTTGGTGCTCTCCACAATGTTTATGGGAATAAGTTCAATCAATCCATCAGTCATCCTCTGTCTCCAGCTGAACCTTTCCTACTCTTTAATCTTCATTAATTAGTTGCCAAGAGTTCACTTGGTACTGAACCAGGAGGAGGAGAAAACTTTTTTCTGTCTCCCATAATAGTAGAAATTGGGGGGCACCAAAATAAGTTACTACTAGTCCTTATCCATGGTTCCTCTATATATTTGTGAAACAGCCTGGGGGGTGGGACGTGTCCGGCTGTCCAAGTTGGAATAGGGCTAATCAGGATCCAGTAACGCTGGCTGCACCCTGATTGGCCCTGTCCCTACAGCTCCCACCCTCCCTCCCTGGAAGCTAGCCACATTCCTCTCAGATGCACCAGAGACAGAGAGAGACACACAGAGCCCTGCCAGACTGAACATGAGCCCTCATTCCTTCCTATCGCTCCTGCTGCGAGGGAGGCAGAGAGAGACACAGAGAGAGCTGCCCCACGCTGCTGACAGTGACAGAGAGCCGCCCCTGCTACAACAGAGACAGAGAGAGACAGACAGAGAGAGCTGCCCCAAACTGCACACTAGCCCTCCTTCCCTCCTAAGACCCAGCCTAATTCCCTGCTATGCCTCCTGCTGCCAGGGAGAAGGAGAGAGAGACAAAGAGAGAGAGCTGCACCCCCTGGGTCCTAGAGCCCATTGCATTCCTGGTTGCAATGGGCTTTCTTGATAGTCTTTAATATTTGTGAAACTCCAATTTGTTTCATGCCAAGCTTCTTCAAAAATATTAAAGATTCATTCCCTATAAGCACCAATTGTTTGTTCCTGTTTTCTTCTACTGCAGATCAACATAGTTACCCTCTGAATCTTGGCAAAGCAAGGAACCTCTGGATGGTTTGACCTTACGTCTTGCCTTTTGAACCCTGGTATCATGGCAGAAATACCCGGGTAATACATTCAATGGGTAATAAAAGCAGATTAATGGCTAGCTGTGGCACTGAGGTGCTAGGGGGCTTATCAGAGTTTAGGGAGGTGGAAAAATCATGTTTAGTTCCTAACATTCATCTCGCCATGCTAGCTAAGGAACAGTGGTGACTGGGGCAGTGACCAGGACACTGTCCAGGACATGATGCAATCATAAGTGAAAAGAAATTCTCATACGTGGCAGACTAGATAGAGTGGTGTGTGTGTGTGTCTGGCATTGTAGGCAGGGCTATGAAATTTCTGGCTGGTCAGCAATCCACAGTGCAACCATTAAGGGCTTTCTTTATATGGCTAATTACAATTGCCCTAGCCTCTACCACTACCTCATGACACTTGTTCATGCTGGGAACAGAATGGTGATCATCATACAAATAACACGATGACTGATTATGCATGGGGTAGAAAGGTTGAGCTGGCGGCAACGGGGCAACGGGGCTAATCCCTACATATACATGATGTCTGCCATCCTGGTCCCCTCCTGGCCCTGGCCCGAATCAGGGCTTCGGATGTCCCACAGCAAAGGAACAGGGATTATTCCACATTCCCTGTCTTGCTGCATTGGCCAGCAGAGGCCCAGCTGGGGCAGGTCTGTGCATAAGGGAAGAGCCTCCCCCACTCCTACGGTGTCTCTGCAGGGACACAAAATGCTCTGCTAAGCTTCACAGTCCTGCAGAGCCTAAAGGGGGTGTTCTACACCCCCATGATGGTGGGGTAGTGGCATGCCCTATCCCACCATCCTGCGGTAGGATCCCCGTGCTCCCCTGCATGGTGGGCATTTTCCACCCTGGAGTTGTGCATGTACATGCATAACTCTTGGGCAGACCATGTGTGCTGGGGGATTTCTTCTCCCATCTGTACACAGTATACAGCGGGCATGCTACCCAACTGCTAGAAATTGGTGGTGTCCCGGTGTGGCTGCCACCATGCATGATATGATCTACCTGTTTCTGCTGCATCTTGCATCACAGGATGAGGGAACCAGACTGCCCTAGAGACCATGCACTGAATGCAGATCTGTCTGCATTCAAAACCAGCATGTGGATAGATGCTTACATGACATTTGTAGAAAGCTGCATAATATCCTGAAGTCAGATTAGACAGACTAATTGAACATAGAGTTGCCCTAGGACAGGGTATTGGATCATTTTCCTTTCCAAAGAGATTTCCAGCTTCCTCTGGTTTATTATTTTCATGTTATATTTATATCCTGCCATTCTGGGATGGGATTCTCAAGAGATTTCCCATCAATGGTTTTATCAGACTCAGATCTGCTTAGCTTCAGCAAAACAAATGCATCATGGCTTCCAATGATATCTAGATTTTTTGCTTTGCTTTTCTTTACTGAAGGTGTCAGCAAATGAGAATGACTGCAACTGGAATTTCATCTTGTTACTGATTTTTTTTATAGATCTTTATCAAATTCCACTCAAGTGTTTACTTCTTCCCTTTAAGTGACTTCACTCTTGTTCCTCGTTATCTTAACTTTTCTTCTTTCATTTCATTTTCTGATCTCCGCCCTTTCCAGGTACTTTTTTAAAGGGAAGGGAAGGGGTAGAAAGCTATTTCTCTGCCTTCTTCCCTTTTCTTTGGTTATATTTTATTGTACCTCTCAGATTCCTAAGGAAAAGATACTTGTAGCTCTCCTGCTTGACCTCTTTTTAAAAAAGCAAGTCAGAAGCCATTTGGTTTTTCTGGCATTTCCTGACGGAATCCTTCATATTCTTTATTTTGATTCTTTGGTCTGATTAATTTTGGCTTTCTCTCTCCCTCTTTTTCTCCCTCCTATTTCTCCAGGTTAATTGTTAATCTGTATCTCTTTATACTTCTTTACCATTTTTCGTTCTTCCTGCCAATTCATTATTCACTATCGATTGTACAGTGCCTAGTTAAGATGCAGCATCAATATTATATTTTCTATGCCCATTAGTAAAATCCCATTGACTGGGGGCTCTGCAGAAGAGGGGCTGCCGTGGTATTAGATATGCCCCAGGAAGCTGAGCTGGCAACAAGGCTTGCCTCATTGTATTTTTAGTCCTCCTCATCTTATCCGCATCTACCTTCCTCTTTTAGTTGTTTTCATTCTAGAGAGCCTGTCACTTTCAGTTGTCTGTCAACAGCTATGGTGTCTGACAGTGGCACTATTAGATAACAGTGTTATGAGCTGCCATTGGTAATCACTGGTTACCATCGGAAGTTTCTAGTCTCATTCAGCTGGTTCAGGAATAGCATGTGGGTTGTTTCCCTCTTTTAAAAAAAAGTCTCATGCTTTAGATATATTAGTGCAAGAAACTTCCAGTCTGCATCCTTTCATCGCTACAGAAGAGAATGCTGGAAGATTCATGCAATGAAGTAAAAAAATAAAAATAAATTGAAAAGCAACCTTGCAAATGTCCTATCTAATTCATGAGGGTTAAGAACTGGCACTCAGCAGTCACGCAGAAAGATGGTCTAGCTTTGTGCTAGATCAGTTGTCATAGAAACAGGTAGGATGAAAATGGATGTTTGTGTTGTTAAAAACAAGACTTCTCCTTCACATGAGTTGTTCCGATCTAGAGTGGAATTGTGTGCATGCGGCTCTCAGTATGTGGTCTTTTGAGGAGTCTGTGTTGTGCTTACAGTGTTTATAACGTGACAATTTCCGGGGGTGATTCACGAGGCAGTTTAGGTTCATGAGGCAGTTCAGGATTCATGTTTTCCCAGTTTTTAGGTTGTAGATTGCCCTCTAAGTGATCATAGCCCATTGGGATGAACACTCAGGACTGCTGATAACACTTTGTTGAAGCCAGTTCCAGAATTTGTAGATGATGTAATACCGGGCTTTAAGAGTCTCAGATGCTCGGACCAGCTATATACCAAATTATCTCAAACTATTGCAGAATCAGAGATGGGGGTCCTTGAGGCATGCTCTCCTTCATCCAGGTAATGATGCCATTAACATTCTCCAAGTCTCATCCATACTTACTAGCAATAGACCATATATGATTTTTTATTTTTTGCATGAAGTAGGTGATTATGCTCCTTTGTTTTCGTCTCAAGCAAAATTTTGTTAGGTACCACAGCCCACAGTTAAGTCACATCATCCCAGTCAGTGCAGATATGTTCATTTGCAGGGAGAAAACATTTTATATTGTCTTTCTGAGAATGAGTGTCTAGATGAGCCTTTTTCAAACTTTTGACCACAGAGGAGGCACTGAAATAAATTTTCAAGATTTAAGCACCCCTGGAAGTGATGTCAGCTGGCCATGCCTCTCTGCCACATGCACCCACGCCATTCACCCTCCTTTTACTACTACGGTGGCTCCACCTCATGTAGGCTGAAAAGAAGGGCAGGAGTCCCCATATGACCGCAGAACCAACTCTTCCCCTTTGGTCTTTACATCCACAGCCTACCCACAGAGCCCTCTGGGTAGAGGTGGGCAGTTTCCTAGCTTATAGCCAAGTCCACTAAGGCAGGAGGAAGAAGGCTGCAGATCCCCTCTGGGGCTCCCATGGACTCCTGCCCCTGGCTGGGAATCCCTGCTCTAGACCTTCAGGATTCATCAGAACTGTACAAAATAAGGAACAGCCTCCGCTGCTGCTTTATTTGCATTTGTGCATTTTCTTGTGTATTTTTACTGTCTTATTGGAAACCTGGTGGTTTTATTTGTAACCTGCTGCAAACCAGTCTGGCCAAGAGCAGCAGGGAAGAAATTGAAATAATAAATAATAAAGTAAAATATTTTCCGTAATATCCCACCTCACAGATTAAGTCCTCTAATTTACTGCAGTATTTATACTCCGTCTTTTGAGGCCTCTTACAAATTATTATTAAAAATTACAGATTAAAACCAGATAAACCAGTCCCCCAATACTAAAGATGTGATCTTCAAACCAGATAGGGGTTACAGAGACCCAACTGATGTACCAGATCCCCAACCCAGTGCCCGCTGACACTTTTTCTAGTGCCTGCCAAGAGTTTTAAAAAAGTTACCCTCATATTTTGTGATTGGCTCTGCTTCCTTTGGTGGCCTTTTTCCATCTGTATTCATGGGCTCGGAAAGGTTGAGGACCTCTGCTCTATGGCTGGAGAGATCAGCTACAAGTAAATATGTGAAAAGAACAGGATTTCCACAGCAGGACAATGAAGAAAAGTCATTGGTGGATGATTCTTATTCCTCACTATGCTACACCCCCTGCTGCTTAGCTCAGTGGCAAATCTACCTATCTAAAAATACATCCATTGTTGTCTATATGCCATACATTCAAATGTTGATAATGTTGTAAAGTCCTTAGTCCGCTGGATTACTGGAGGTGGACACTTATCTTTCCAGTACTGTAATATAATCCTTTTAGCAACACTAGGAAAACAGCAAGCCCTGAACTGATGGTCCAGATTAGTGCAATCTCATCAGTTCTTGGAAGCTAAGCAGGGTCAGCCCTGCTAAGTAGTCAGCTGGGAGACTGCCAAGAAATTCAAGGATTGCTACATAGAGACAAGCAATGGCAAAACACCTTGGAGCATATTATTGGCAGAATTTAAATATGTGAAACACCAGTCTGCTTAAAGAATAAAATAATTTTATTGTTGTGAAGAGAGAAACTACTTGCATAGCAAGAGAGGAAAGAGGGAAAGGGAGAGAATGTTCTAGTAATCCTAAGAGATCTGTTCTGAATTCATTCTGTCTATTGAGGAGGCAAGCAGGAAGGAAGTGCAGTCAAGGGAGCAGGGAGTCTCCAATCATGACACAAAAGGAGACTATTTGAAAAATATATGGAATTACTAAGTTTGCTAACTACGTATCTCCTCTGATGCCCACTGTAGGATGTTCTTGTCATGCTGCTGATTAAAGCACACTACGGGTCTTGCAAGATCTAGAGTCCTTCAGTTTCATTCTTCTGTAAAGTCTCAGGGCCATTTCGCACGGGGATCTTTGTTGCAAATTGGTCACTGAATGAAAAATCGCCATTTAAAATAGTGGAATTCGTCGTTTTGCATACCTGGCTTTGTAGTGGAATCAGTTGCATTTTTTAGCGTTTCCCACAGGCTTCCGGTCTCGGCAGAAATCGCTAGAAAGGAAGCGCTATTGCCAAGCTCGTCCCGCCCCTGGCCGTCAAGCAGCCAATGGGCAGCCGTTAGCATGCTCCCAAACAGCCCCTTTCCCTTTAAGAAAGGTTTTTTTAAAAAAAAAAACACACCCATTGTAACGAATCTGAGTAGATTCGTTGCAATGGAGAGACCCATCCAGCTGCCTGGGGTGTTTGAGCTGTAGTTTGATTGTTTGATCATTTGCACGCTGGCTCCGTTTGATTGTTTGATCGTTAACACGCTGGCTTCGAGTGAGAAAAAAAAAATCCCCCCCCCTCTCACGGCCCGATTTTCGGCTGAATGGAATGTGTGAAACTGAAGGTCACTTAGTGACTGAAGGGGAGGGACTGAAGCCGGGGAAGCCTCTGTTTGAGCTGTCATTTGATCGTGGCCATGCTGCCTCCGAGTGGAAAAAAAAAATCCCCCCTCCCCCCCCCCACGGGCGCGATTTTCAGCCGAAACAGTGTGAAAAATAAAGGGAAAATACATCAGCAAACAGGCTTCTGCGGGCTTCTTGTGCTTAGTGACTAAACTGCTCTGAGGAGGGACTGCAGCCTGGGAAGCCTCACTGGCTAAACCGAGGCTCGCCGGTGCGTTGATCTCCACTCGCTCGGGGAAAAAAAAATGGCGATCGCTTCGCCGGAAGTTTGGAGGACAGGCTCAGGAGGAGGGACTTTGAAGAACCCACAACAATGGTAACGCACAGGTCTTTATCGCTATTGTTGCAGATTGGTTGCAGGAGTGTATCGCTATCCGGAGGGTGAATCCACTTTTCTGGATTCCCCTGAAAGCGCCACAATGAAGCGCTTTTTGCTGATTGGTTTCAGGATTATTGCAGATTGTCTACGACGTCGTGGGTTATGGCAAATTAGTAGCGTTTCCAATTAGCAACCATTGTGCTATTTTGAAGCCGTGCGAAATGGCCCTCAAATTGTTCATGCAACAGTGGCTTCATAAGTGCATCTGCAACCATGTTTTTAGTGGGGCAATATTCTAGTTCAATAGCCATTCCTTCTGCATGTCCTTTGAAAGGCAATGTTTTGCAGCTATATGCTTGGTTCTCAGATTCTTTCAGACTCTGCAAGCCTTATGCATTCCTCATTATCCTCCAAACATTGCACTGGTCTTCTGTTCCAAAATGCTGTATTAATTGTAATAACCACTTCAGTTGCTTGCATGTCATCGGTAATAGAATGAAAAGAGTTCTAGCCAGTTGTGATGTCCACTATATCCTAAACATAATTTTTGCTGAATAAATTGCAGCTTAATTTCCATAGAAATTAATTTCCACAGAAACAGCAACTATAAAATTAGGGCAATCTTTGGCTCCGCATTTTGCTTTGGCGAAATAGGGCAATCTAGGTCCTTATTCCAAGCATTTCTAAGATTTGCATACTGTATTTATTGATTGATATCAAATATTTATAAATGAATATTGTTGGTTATAGTCTATTAATGGTTCCAAAGTTTCTTTCTTTCTTTTTTAAACCCTTTCTGTCCAAGGCTTCCATTTAAAAAATAAATTCTCCCCAGTCTTTAAATCTGAATTGTCCCATAGTATTAATTTAGCATGTGAAAATGGGTCAAATTGATATTGCTGTGATATTATATACCCTAATTCTCTGTGCAGAAATTATAGGAGTAACAGGATCTATTTTAGCATGAAGAGTCCTCAAAAAGGGCACCAGATAAGAAGTCTCCAAAATAGCCTACAATTGATTGTCCAACTGAAAGGAGCAAATTAACAAATCTGCCTGATTATATAAACTGACATCAGGAAAAACTAATCCTCCTTCATTAAATAGGAATTGTATCCTCCTTAAAGAAATATGTGGCAGGAAGGAACCCCACATAAATTTTCATAGAATCATAGTGATGGAAGGGACCATACAGGCCATCTAGTCCAACCCCCTGCTCAACGCAGGATCAGCCCAAAGCATCCTAAAGCATCCAAGAAAAGTGTGTATCCAACCTTTTTATGCAAAGGATGCAAAGGAATTGCATATAAAGGTACACATATTCTGAAGTATAATGTTCATTTGGAAGGTATTTACTCCATAAAGAAAGATTTAATATTGCTCATGTGTCCAAGTCCAATGATATATCAACAATCCATTTGTTAAAATTTAGTATAATCATGCATTTAATATCTTTAGCAATGAATATTCCAAGATGAATAATGACATCTGGGCACCACCGAAAATGTCTATTGTCAAATACACCTTGAGATATATTGGCTTCCAATAGCATCAACTCAGATTTTGTCCAGGTAATCGAATAACTAGACAAAACTATTAATCACATTGGTTAATACAGGAATGGAAGACTGACATGTTGAAATGAACAATGAAAGATTATCTGCATAAATAATAGTTTTACATTTCAGATAATTATGTAGAAAAAGATGAATACTATTATTTTGTCTGATAGCAGGAGACAGAGGTTCAAAGCAAAAATAAGAGGAGAAAGAGGACAATCTTGACTGGTACCTTCTCAAGAGGAATTGCACAGAAAAGATGCCATTAGTCAGGATCCTAGGTCTAAGAGATGAACAATGAATTTTCATCCATTAAAAGAAATCATGAGGAAAGACAAATGTAGTCAATGTAGCAAAAATAAATTTCCAATATATTTTGTGGAAGGCTTTCAGTATTGGGTCCCTGGCCCTAAGAAAGCACACCGGGCTTTGACCGGGCCAGGGCTTTTTCAGTTCTGGCCCCAAAATGGGGGAATGAGCTCCCAGGGGAGATTAGGGCCCTGATGGAGTTATCAGCCTTCTGCAGTTCTTGTAAAACAGAGCTCTTTGGCTGAGGCCAGGATGAGGAACAACGAGGCCCCTCCTCAGGCTGTAGTGACATCTTCTGTACCCAGCCTAGGGGTAGATGGCTATGGGAAATGGGGGTGGGGTCATGCTTAAGGTGACCAGATTTTAACATTGGTAAAGCGGGGCACCATTAACCAGGGGGGGGGGGGCTCCTGATTAAAATTTTGGTTGATATGGAGCAACAAAAGATTCCTTAGAATGCCTAGAACGCAAAAATAGTATTGTAATATATATTTTAAAATTCAACATAAGTACAATTTGCCAGGTGCCCCCAGATGTCCTTCTAAAAGTGGGACAATCTGGTCACTTTAGTCATGCTGCGAATTTTGGTTCAGGTTGCTTTTTAAATATGGGACTAGATGGCGTTTTATGTTTTATGGGGATTTTATATTGTAATCCGCCATGAGTCTCTAGAGAATGGTGGGCTGAAAACATAACAACAACAACAACAATCAGAAAAACAACCATTTGAACAGATCTTTCACTGTTTAAAGCAATCAAATCAATGACCAGCCTAATATCATCAGAGCCTTGCCTACCTCATATAAATTCTATGTGGTCTACATGTACTATCAATGTTGTAACATTGTTTTGGAGTCTTTTAGTAAGAATGATTTCATATTTTAAGATCGTCATCTATTAAAAATGGGTTGAAATTTTTGCACTTTGAGATCTTTGCTAGGTATGTGCAAAAAAGATACACAGAGTATATCCCAATATACCCGAATTCAAATAGTGGGATTCAGGAAATATTTGGTAAGTTGAATATTTTCAACCCTGTAGCATTTAAAGGGACTGATATCCATTTAAATGCCTTGGCATCAGAGTTCTTCGTTTTGAGTGATGTCTGAGGCATTTAAAAAAACTGTGATTTAGTTAAATTCCTTGGTGTCCCAGTATCTGTGTGGGCTGGGAGACATCCCCCTTCCCATTCAAACTCAGCTTCTCTAAGGCTTCTGCTTGCAGTGTCTGAGAGCAGAAGCTGTCAGCGAGATCTAACTGTCTGCTGGGTGGCCAGTTTGAACTTGGCAGCCCAGGTGATCTCACCAAACATCTGATCCTGCAGACAGACAGCTCTATGCAGGATTGGATTGTGTTTTTCTGGGCTGCCTGTTTTGAACTGGGCTGCACAGCAGACCCTGCCAAACAGCTGATCTTGTGGAGAATGAGCTATCTTCAGGATTGGCCTGAGGGTCTGCTGGGCTGAGTGATTTGAACCAAGCAAGCCAGAAGATCCTGCCAAATAGATGATCCTGCAGAGAGCCAGATCTCTGCAGGATCAAACTGGGGGCCAATCCTGGTCCTCTTTTTCACCTCCTCCTTCCAGATGGAGGGAAGCAAAATGGCTTGCTGCTGTAAGTATGGAATGGCTGCAAGCCATTTCATAGGCCTCCTTTGCCTCCCTCCATTTGGAAGGAGGGAAGCAAAATGGAGAGTTCAAATGGCTGCTGGTCATTTAAACTTAATAGCTAACTGGTGGCCCCATCAAGCTGATAGCTTTAAATGACCAGCAGCCATTTCAGCAATCCCTTTTGGTCTTTCTCCATGGAAGTGGGGAAGCACAAGGGACATCTTATCTGGACTATGCCCAAACAAACACTGATTTTTTTCCCTATTATTCAGGGCAGGTATTTTGGTAGCTGAAACAGATCAGAGATTCTGTGCTCAGCTTTTATCAGATCAGAATTTTTTCAGCTCAGCTAAACCTTTGCCAGATTTGGGAATCACAGTAATATTAGCATCATATAGTAACAATTGCAATGAACCAGACTCAAGAATCTAATTATACAACTGATAGAATTTGGGTATTAAAAATGTGAAAATATTTTATATCATTGAGTAGACAGTCTTAGAAATTTGCCAGTATTCATCTTCATTACCACTTTGATGGCATGTGTTCATAGTTCAGAGTGTCATGCACTCAGTGCTTGATGGATCTTGAAAGGCTGAAGACCACTAATTTAAAGGAGCAGTACAATGGTGTGAATCATTATCCCTGTTCTAACAGGAATAGCATGATTTTATGTTTTTGCATATCAGAGCACAGAATTGGCTTTTAGTGCTAGTGCTTTTGGCTTTTTTTTACAGGTGAGGGTTGGGTCTAGTTGGGATCTTATGCTGGACACTATAATAGTTGGATTTTTATAATCTGGTATATTTAACCTGATTGGAAACTCCAGCCAGATGTGCCTGTTTGCTCAATTTTGTGGGCATTCAAATTCCTTTCTATATACCAGGCTTTCTCAACCAAGGTTTCATGAAATCTGGAATGGTTTCCCAAGTGAACGGGAATTAATTAACTGTATATATTTTTTAAAGTATATATTTTTAAAAATTGTTAGATATTTATCAGTTGATATAACCATATAAGGCCAAGTCAAAAACCCCAAACGGCCAATGATGGGTCTAGACGGGGTGGGAAGAGGAGGGGCTTTGTGTTGGCATATACACAGCTATGGTTCCCAACCATATTCTGCACAATCATACTACTTCTGGCATTTCTCAAAGCCTGAAGAATGTATCAAGGGTTTCTCAATGGTAAAAAAGTTGAGAAAGGTTGTTATATATACTCAGTTTTCCCCTCTGATTAGGCAGTGAATTATGTGAATTCTGATTAGGCAGTGAATTCACCTCCTTTTTACCACTGCATCAAGTTAAAAATGTGGCCTCAGGTTGCCAGGTTCTTCCTGGCCACCAGTGGAGGGGGGGGGTAGGCTTTCCAGGTTCAGGTTGGGAAACTCTTGGAAATGTGGGGGTTGAGCCCGGGGAGGATGAGGACCTCAGCAGGATACAATGTCACAGAATCCACCCTCCAAAAAAGCCATTTGATCCAGAGGAAGTGATATCTGTAGCCAGGAGATGAGCTGTAATTTGCGGACCCTCTGTTAACATTTGATACTCTAGCATAGAGATTTAAAATTACAGTTGATGCTAGTGTTGGTAGCTCAAATGTGTAGGATATTTATGTCCTGCTTTTTGACCATGAGGTCTTCAAAAACGCCTACAATATTTTTCAAGTTCAGTATTTTAAAAAATTCAAATACTTCTGACTCAGGACCAAATTACACATTATGTTTTACATGAGTTTGCAATAGGGACTTAAAATCTAACTGCAAGTTTCCAATTGCAACTGTGTAAAAGTATTATAGGGACCAAACCCTATTGGGACAATGGCACCAGGAGAGAGTATGACTTTCCCCCATACTCTTTCCCCACACCACCACAGTTGGTGTAGAAATCTGTGTGGTCCCAATCTGTGCCACAAGGCACAGCATTATTAATATTGGGAGTAAGAGATCTTAAACTGTTCAGTTTTTCAGCTTGTCAGAAAATTTGGCTCTATTCAAGTAATGGTGAGCTTTTGGGGGATCTTAAGGAGAAAACTCACCACAATGCCATTGCAGCATGTTTGTAGTTTTATTTAACCTATGCGTCCAATCCATGTGATTCTGGGAAGTTCCATAAATTGCGTTCATACTAGGATCATAAGCATTAAATAGCAAATAAATGATTAGTCAGTAAACCAATACATTGTGAGGTCAAATTTTAATCTATGGGGCTTGCAGAGTTAGAAACATGTTGCTAATTCATGAAATTCTGTTTTTAATATTTTACTGTAATATATAATGAAAAAAAAATAGGGGTGGCTTTTTCTTCTAGCAATGCATGGTAGCATTTGTTGATTAAATTATTACATTATAAATTATTCCCCATTTCCTTCAATATCTCGAGAAAACAGCTAGACAAACTCTAGTAGTATGCAGTTTTTAATGATTAATCAGCATATGATTAATCAGCTACACATTATTTAATTAGTTGACAAGCCTAATCCATACACAGCTGGCAAGTTCTTGGTTATATAAATATATAGATCATTAATTGTGTATCCAAGGGCTAGACTTTCAAATACTGTATTTTTTTTTGTTGAGTAGTGGCAGAATGGAATTAGAGAGGGTTGGGGAGATTTGGAGCAGTGATTAAATATATGGAGCATGGGTAAATTTCATCATGAATGACAACTGGAAATTCTAATTAGCCCCATTCTAATTTCTAAAATTTGGCTCTATTCAAGTAATGGTGAGCTTTTGGGGGATCTTAAGGAGAAAACTCACCACAATGCCATATGCTTGCAGCATGTTTGTAAGAGCCTCTTGTGGCGCAGAGTGGTAAGGCAGCCGCCTGATAGCTTTGCCCATGAGGCTGGGAGTTCAATCCCAGCAGCCGGCTCAAGGTTGACTCAGCCTTCCATCCTTCTGAGGTTGGTAAAATGAGTACCCAGCTTGCTGGGAGGTAAACAGTAATGACTGGGGAAGGCACTGGCAAACCACCCCGTATTGAGTCTGCCATGAAAACGCTAGAGAGCGTCACCCCAAGGGTCAGACATGACTCAGTGCTTGCACAGGGGATACCTTTACCCTTTACCTTTAATTTCTAAAATTTTACCAAGATTCTTAGTGAGTTTTTATTGCTCACCATATACCAGCTTCCATTAAGAATGCTACAAATCTAGCAGCAAAGGTATTTGATTGGTGAACATAATTTGTTCACAGTCATGATCTCCTGTGAGCTGAATCTCTGATTCATTTGCCTGTCCACCGTCCATCTTGAATGCCTGACAATCTGCTTTGCAGCAACGCAGCAGCTATGAGGGTAGACTGTTCTTTCCTTGTAACAGTGGAGTTTAATTCCCAGGCCTTGTGCATTTTCTTGCTTTTGCCCGTGCTCAGTAGGTGAGATGATTCTAATCAGGCATGAGGATTGTCAGGTTAGGTGACTAAATCATGTGAGGGCAGGAATTTGCTTCCAACAAAGCTGTGCACGTGCCAAATAATGGACAATGTGGACTTAAACATCAAATGGGTATGACTCTTTTTAATTAAAAAATGACATTTGTTTATAGTTGCTGGCTGGTTGACTTATTAATTCGGTATTTATTTACACAATTGACTGTGGGGGGAGAGTGGGAAAGTGGGGCTCTTGTAGGGCTTTGTGAGAATGCTCATGGATCAAACACTGCTGATTGCCCTGTACTGTTCTGTACTGCTTGTTACATAAAGAGTAACACAACAAACAGGCTTGGGGTGAACTGAAAGGCCAAAAAAAGGGGCAGTGTTTGTGACCACCAAACAGGCTGTGACATAAATTGGAAGGCGATCAAGCATCTCTAGATTCCATGCATGGCAAATCCATAGATGTACAAATATAAAAACCCTGTTTCCATTTCTAAGAGAATTTCTTCTTGAGTTTGAGAATGGCAATCACCATGGATGCTAAATATTTTGGCACAGAGGTTCAGTGCACAAATACCCTGCAGGTTATTCTTCTGCATATCCAGGCCTGGCTATGAGCCTAGTGCCAGTTTATACTGTTTCCCTGCACTGACGGAAGGTCTTGTCTGGAGGTTGATAAAAGAGCTCAGTTTCTGGCCTTTTCAATTGGACACATGAAATGCCAGCTGCTTCTGAGTACTGCGGCTACAGAAAACCTGTTTCTTATCCTTGTTGGACTTGTACAATTTATAAATGGAAAAGTCCGGAGAAGTATCACTAATTTGACCTTGGAGAGTGACTTGGAGGCTAAGAGGTCTTATGCCCAATACCAACCAAGAGAAGGTTGGTATTGGACATAATTCCCCAAGCACACTCTAAAGGGGAATGTTGTGCAGACCTTCATAAAGAATACTCACTGCCAGATTTTGTGCTAGGAAAGATTCCACTAAAAAGGGAGTACAAATTCCTTTCTCTTTCCAACACTTATCAAAAAGTTCCTCATTCCTCAGTCTGCTCCTGTCAGGATGGCGAAAGGAACACCAAAAAACTTCTGGAATACTTTGTTTTGGTCACTGCATCTCAAAAAGGGTTTTGTTACATGGGAAAGCATGCAGAAAAGGTACAACCAAAATGGTCAAAGGAACACCTTCTGTATGAGGAAAGCCCATTGAGTTTGGGTAATTTAGTTTACAGAAAAGACAGTGAGGGAAGGGGATATAATAGAATTGTATCACTCTATATTATGAAATTATAAATAATAGAGGTTTATAAAAGTATTATAAGGAAAACAAGAAGTGGATAGCGTTAACTGGGCAGGAAGTTGATGAGCAGTACATTCTGAACAGCCAAAAGGGTTGGACTAGTTGGCCTATATGGCCCCTTCCAACTCTATGATTCTATGATTCTATGAAATGGCGAAATGTCTAGATATAATTATCCACTTTCAATAAGACGGTTTCTGCATTTGACACATATCTTGTTTTAGTCTTACTTTGGATATCCATTGGATGCTGGAAGTTGACACTTTGCTTTCCACATTTGGGCTTTCCTCCCCTTGTTTCCCAGGCTGAAATGCACGATGTATTTTCTGCATTGAGAGGCAGAAGAAGACAGCCTCCCATAATGTTTTGTTCCCTTCCCCTTTTCCATTGTTTTTGCAAATGATGCTTGCTAGCCTACATCTTTCCTTTCAGTGTTCCCCTTATTTCCACCATTCTGTGATCTTGTTTGTCTTCCCCCTCCCCTAAGTATGCTGGATTTTATTTAAAGTAGGTTATTGTGTAATAACACTGTCATATAACAAGCAAGTCTACAGCAATCTTTTATTGTTAGACACAGTGTTGTAACAGGATCACCCCCTTTTTAAAAAGTCAGGTTTTTGGGATGGAGGGAGGGAGGGGAAGGAAGGGAGGGGGAAGGGAGGATGGTGACGAGGAAAGAGGCATGTACAAATGATTCCAAATGGCAACCACAGGGAAAATACCCAGATGCAAACATTTCTTTATTGGGTAGCCCCAAATTAGATTTTGCCTTGAAAAATGAAATTGCTGTAACTGGGAATTTCTTCATCACATAATGTGTGAGAGGGCAATTCAAGTCTGAAAAAATATATACAGAAAAATCTCCACCATTTTAAAAATGAAAATGGTCAGAAAAGTCAGCCCTTAAAAAATGCAAATTTGAGCAAGATCACTAGTGTGGAAATGGTCTAAGAGATGCTAGCTTCACCACCACAATGCAATTCTATATACTTGCCAATACAATTGCTAAGCTGGAAAGAAGCCAGAAATAGAATGTACAGAATCAATCCTGTGTATACATAGACCATGGTTGCATCCACAAATGACTGCTATTGCACTGTTGTTATTGTGCTATAGCATTAATTTGCAACTGGAAAGCCAATCTGATTGTGAATTATTGTTATAGCATTATGATAGTGCAGTATCCAGCAATGTGTTGATGTGTAGTCATAAATAGATTATACATGCAGCAAGGGGGTGATGGAGGTCATGGTTACATGAACTATAAAGGTAAAGGTAAAGGTATCCCCTGTGCAAGCACCGAGTCATGTCTGACCCTTGGGGTGACGCCCTCTAGCGTTTTCATGGCAGACACAATATGGGGTGGTTTGCCAGTGCCTTCCCCAGTCATTACTATTTACCTCCCAGCAAGCTGGGTGCTCATTTTACCGACCTCGGAAGGATGGAAGGCTGAGTCAACCTTGAGCCGGCTACTGGGATTGAACTCCCAGCCTCACGGGCAGAGCTTTCAGACTGCATGTCTGCTGCCTTACCACTCTGCGCCACAAGAGGCTCTTACATGAACTATATAATGCACCAAAAAAGAGCCTCTACTCCTGAACAAAATTTTTATTTAGCTGTGATATAGATTGGCATGAACATGTGGGACTTGTATGTATCCAGCATATAACTTAAACTGGGTTGCTTTGGGGTTGTTGCATGTGAAATGTTCACAATCTAAAGCAGTATCAGCTCATGGCATAGGTCCCTGTCATCCTAAAAGCAGAGGTGTGGCATGCTTGAGTTAAATGAGGTGTTGGACTATGCAGTGCCACATGGGTCAGGATTTTTTTGCCTTCCCATACCATATTTAAATAGAACCTGCTCCTAAGCCCAAAGAGATTTTTAAGCGTCATTTGGCATTCTCCCACTACTCTGCTTAACCTTGCTGCTATCTATGAGCTATATTAGTCACCAGATCTTTGGAGGCCTTTTTCACCATCATATCACATGAAAGGCAAAGCTATTTGCTAGAGGATTTAGAGCATTAAGGGATCTAGGACAAATAATAAAAACTTATTCTGTATAGATCAAGCATTCATCCTCTAGTTAAGGCTCAATCATGGCAGGTAACAATATTTATATTATCTCACAGACTGAACACACAAGCAGAATAGTCACCTGGTGCAGCTGTTGCTAGGCTGTCCTGCTTTGGACTGCAGACAGGATATCACAGCATGGCATAGCTGAACTGGTCCAGATTTCAGCTCTGTTTAATGTTGTATTCTTTGTGTGGGCTACGGAAGCAGCATTTTAATGACTCGAATTGTTCAGGCTTCATAAACAGAACTAGATTGGCGTGGATTTATTTATTTAGAGAGTTTATATCCTGCCTCTCTTGGGACCTGCTTAAAGGTCTCAGAAGGTAAAAACAGAACAATAATAATATCATAAAAACAACCATATAAATGATCATCGTTAAAACTGGCAATAAAACAAGCAAAGAGCCCACTAGAGACATAAAAATAACATGAACAACCTTTAAAACAGCCCTCAATGTAAAAATAATACAAAAGCAACATTTAAAATAGCCCTTAGGCTTGCAATGTTTAAAAAACACTAAAAAAGTGGGCCTTTTTCAGTTGAAACATGAGAACAGTTTTCAACTAGCTGCTTAAAGCTAGGGGTGGAAACGAACCATATTTTTGCCATTCCCGTTTGTGATTTGTGGCTGATCCATGAACCAAACCTCAAACATATACAAACCATGAACCAACCACCTGGTTTGTATCAGTTTATGACCCATTTAAAGGTTAAAGCCCTGTTTTCTGCTCCCCGCAGAAAGCAGGGGTTCCCAAACAACTGATTGGCAAGATCCCCTGCTTTCTGTTCTTTATAAACCATCATGAACCATGACAGTCTGTACCAAAAATTGAGGAAGATCGTGGCAGTTCTTCAGTTTGCAAGCATCACTTTGCAAACTATGAACCAACCAAAATTTGAGGCAAACTTTAGTTTGTCAGTTGGTTCATGCCTGTCCCTATTTAAAGCACAGTAAAGGAGGCCCCGGGTGAACCTCAAAGTCTGGCTACGGTTGTTGGCCTCAAGGTGGGGCCAGGAATTCTTCTAGGATTACAACTGATTTCCAGACTACTGAGGACATTTCCCCTAGAGGAAATAGCAGTTCTGGAAGCTGGTCTCTGTGACATCACTTCCCAGCTGAGATCCCTCCCCTCCTCAAATTCCACCCTCACCAGGCACTGGGAGGAAGAAGATGCCATGTAGTTCCCCATCACATGTCACATATTCTGTATTAGGTGAAACAAATGGCCATTCCGCACCCATTTAAAGAAGTGGGACTCTTACTTTTGGCAAACGTCATATTTTTGGCATTTTGCACGGCATCATAAACATCCAGCATTACATCTGTAAACCTGCTGCTACATCCTCCATTCTAAATCACTTGCAGGGGAATCCACAAAACGGGATTCCCCCTGCCATGTAGCGCTAGCAGGATGAGAGCACTCGCACAAGACACATGCATTACCAAAGTGGCTGAAGTAACGAGTTTTACAGCTCCAGTGCCTACCTTTGAGCCCGCCTCCCTCTCTCTTGACCTGGAAGGGGGCTTTCTTTTTTAAAAATGAAACTTGCCAGGAGCAACGATTAAACACACAATCACCCTGGCAGAGCACAAAACAAACTTTTCTCCACTAAAGCATGCTTCTTCCCCACCCCCCCAAAAAACCCAAACTGCCCCCCCTTTTTTTTTTAAAGCTTCAAGGCTCTGTCTTGATTGACGGGGAAGAGAAGAGTGTGAATAGCACGTTCCTCTCTTCTGCTATTTCAAGCAGGCATATGAAATGACAGGAAGTGCTAGACAGCAGCAGAGGAGCCAGCAGGTGAGGAATTCTGGGAGGCACATTCCTATTTAGCGTTACACCATTGCCCTGGCCTAACACTGCTTTTTTTTCTGTGCGGAATGGCCCAACGTCTTGGAGCCAACAGGCTCACCCCTTGTTTCCTGTTTCCTTCTCCCCCACCACCCACACTCCCTTCTCTGGTAGTTTTTGTGGGGTCTCTACCTGTGAACACATACTATAGCCTGTTCCCAGGAACTGGACAATGTCGTTTGTCATATTACCTTTTGTCTGACATTGTTGTGGCTGTAGTGAATAGTCCTGGCAGCCATTTGGCCACTAGGTGTTAGATGTAGCTTTTTTATTGCCTGCTCCTTTGATGATAAAAGCCCTTCTGCCAGGGAAGAACTCACATTGGGAAACTGAAGTGTTGTTGGAAGCAGGGTGGTGTATATATGTACCCCACGACTGGGCAAGCCAGTGGTTCTTAGTAATAGATTTTCTATCATGAAACTTCCAGATGCATTGTCTTGGATACAGTAAAGCTTTGAACTCTTTTTTATGAAGATTGTCTCAGCTTTTCTTTGTTTCTTGTAAGAGAGTAGCCTTCATTCATAACAGGAGGATCTTTGAAAGAGTTGTTGAATACAATGTATGCCATGCTGGGCATGTTCTGAAACCGTTGGAGCAACAACCCTATGTTAAGGAGCTGGGGAAGTAAACAAGCCTTACGCATGCAGAGCTGCATGCTATAAATGTTACCGAAACAATAGGACTATAAGAAGCAATAGCTAGATACCTTCAAGATATGTCTAACTTGCAGGCAGACAAGGAACACAATGAGGAGTAGGGAAGAACAGGAGCAGATCAATTTCCAGCACCCGTTAGATCTGAGCTTAATCTGCATGGAGCTTTTATTCCAATCCCAGGTTGATTCAATCTCTGCTGTCTACACTGAATGTGATTTCCATTCTGATTTGCGGTGCTTTAAATTTTCCCTCTATAACAAGCATGATTGATCCGGAGTGACCCTCACTTTCCGCCGTGATATCCTGGAGTGGATATAACCCTTGATATTTGAAAAACTAGTATGAGTAAGCATGCAGCTCTCTGCTTTCCCCCAAATAACTTGCTGCCAAGCCTCCAATGCTGTAGAAAATCTCTGATTGGCCAGGGCACCAGTTCAAAGGCTCTCTCACTCCCAGGTTGCAAGGCTTCCCTCAAAGGGGAAGCCCTAATTTCTCTGCAGAGATTTGCCTCTTGGATTTATTCCCCCTTCTCTGATATCTCCAATCCTCTTCTCCTCTCCACCTTCTAGAAAAGAAAGAAAGAGGCTCCTGCTATGCTTGGCTCCCTCCTCCCCTTCTGAGCTTCCCTAACCATGTGTAGAACACTTTTCTGTTTCAATGGGGATGAGGGGGTTCAAATCGATCTGAATTCAGCAGGATCCACAATGGAATAAACAAAGTAAGTGCAGAATCAGCTCTGGATTGGACTAAACACAATCCGTGGGAATATGTGCACTAATGAAACTGTTCACATGCTGTGGCCTCTCCAGAGATTCACGCACATTTAGTACACTATAAATAGCAGCACTATAAAAACATGGGCAGAATGACGAGCCGGTCATGTGATCCCTTCAGCATGTGGCAAAACAAGTTTCACTCAAGCCACATTCGACAAAATGCACATTTCCTTTGCTCTCTGGATTGTTCAAATGTTCTTCCTGTTTCCTTCAAACCAAATTCAAGGAGATGGGGGAGGGGGGACTAGCTCAGACACCAAATACACCGAGCTTCTGTGACCTGAACTAGTTGAGCAGGGAAACTTCAGATGAGCTTGACTGTATGTGATAAGAATATGGATGACTAATTACTGCTGTAATTAAGCTGTCATTAGCTGCTATCTGGTCGGCCCTCAGGCAAATTTCATTTAAAGCTTGAATTACTAGGACAGCTCAAACTAGGCATCAAGTGTAATTTTTTATCATAAAAATTAAATGAAACAACAAGCCAAAGGCATGACAGATGTTGCCCGTGCGTAATGGCATGTGAGGTGTTGCTAATGGTTAAACAAAGCTTCATTAGTAGCCCTTTGTCCTTGAAAGTTACCCTCCTATTGTTCCTTTTGTTTCCTCATTGCTCTTCTGCTTTTGCTCTTTCAGCCATTTTGCTGTCTCCTCAAAAGGTGACTCTGTTATTCAAACGACGACTGAGGGAATATAGGTAATATTATTTAAACAGTTACGGTATTAATAGATGATTAGTGCCAGGGGCCTTTGCTTCTCCAAAGATCCTCTGTTCCCTTAAATGAATCTGCCATGTTTCACTCTTGATGACAATACATTCACCACATCCCTGCTGTTGTAGTGGTGTTTAAATATATGTGTGTGTGTGTTTTTTTTATAAACTTTCCTTGAAGCTCTGGAAGTCTTATTTCAGGGGTCCCCAACTTTTTTTCAGCCTGTGGGCACTTCTAGAATTCTGATGGCAGATAGTGGGTGCAACCACAAAATGGCTACCACAGGAGGGGGAGTCAATCAGATAAAGGCTGCTGCAGGAGGCGGAGTCACTCAGGAGTCACAGAGGAAGACCAATTGTTGAGGAGAACTGGAGTAATTTTACATATGTTCACTGGGGAAAAGAATGAGAACAAACCCAATAATTCTGCTGACATGTTATTTTAATCTTCATAGCCAATTGGATTGATCACTAAAAAGCCCTGATGCCCCCTGACTTCATCCACTTTATAAAAACACTTGGTGGATGCCAGGAAAGGTTTCTTAAGGCACATTCATGCCCATGGAGTCCACACTGGAGACCACACTCTGATTTATCCAATAAACTAGCTCAAGCTTCCTGAAAGGAAGCTGCAAGAGATCAGTGCTCTAAAACAGGGGTAGTCAACCAGTGGTACTCCAGATGTTCATGGACTACTGTAGTCCAAGAACATCTGGAGGACCACAGGCTGACTACCCCTGCCCTAAAAAGTGGTTTCGTAGTCTTCATTCTTTCTGAAGGTGATGTATTGGGTGATATGACTATCTGTTTCTTGTCTAGTACCATATTAATAAATTGTTACTGCTATGACCATATATGGCCATGGGTGGACATGCACACAGCTATGTTTCCCAACTACATTCTGCACAATTGTACTACTTCCGGGAGTTTCTCGAAGCCTGAAGAATGTTTCTCAATGCTAAAAAATGCTAAAAAAGTTGAGAGAGGCTGCTAAACCTCGTTTTTCCTGAAATGTTGTCACTCACTGATGCCCCATGGGTCTGAAACTAAACTACTCTTCCGGAAAACCTTTACCTACATTCAAATCTCTCTTTAAGATTCATTTGTCCCATTAAGACTTTGGCTCCTTCATCTATATATCTCTATCCAAATCACCTGGTGGCATGCTGGAGGTCTTGGTCCACTGCCTGACTGCTGAGGTAAAAGGGCTATACAAGAAGAAGCCAGAACTGAATGCTGACAGGGCAGAGATAATGCTCATTAGAAAGGCTGAAGTCTTGAAGGCTGTTGTGCTCTCCACATTTTACTGAGTTCAGTTAACCATTGCAGGCTTGGATAAGAGCTGAGGGTTTATGATGGGTCTGATATTTCTGCTAGAGATTCAAGTTCAAACAAACAGCAACAACAAAAAGCAAAACAAACAAACAAAAAAAACACACCATCTTCCTTTAGCTCCCTGTCTTGATTCAGTTGACCTGGCCATGTGGATCCATGCCATAGCAACCTCATGATTAGACTATTATAATACAGTTGACGTCAGCTCAGAAGTTCCATTTTGGCACAGAAAACCACAGCTCACATGCTGTTGGGAGCTAGGCAGAGGATGCAAATTACACCCATTCTGCAATCACTCGATTGTTACCTATCAGTCATTGTGTTCAGTTCAAGCCCTACATGGTCTTGGACCATCATACCACCTCAGTTGCTATGCTCTTACATGACAGCTTTGCTCATCTGAGCAAACCCTGGGAAAGTGCCACCCTGTGAATGGGTAAGATCGATAACTGCCTGTACACATGCATTCCCGACTGTGGCCTCCACCTTGTGGAATGGCCTGCCTGAGGATTCCAGGAAGGCTTCTATACTTCTAGCCTTCTAACTATGCAAAACAGAATTGTTCAGGCAGCATTTTTACCAAGGGAATAGGGTTAGAGTATAAAGGAATGGTTTAGAATGGTGTTTTTCATAACGGGAACAGGCTATAATCTACACCACTGTTTATGGCAGCCTTGCTCAACTTTTTTACCATTCTTCAGGCTTCAAGTAACCCCAGAAGTGGCATGATCATGCAGAATATGGTTGGGAAGCATAGCTGGGTACACACTCACCCAGGGCTCCTCCCCTTCCCACCCCCTCCAGGCCCATCATTTGGTCATTTTGGGAGGGGGAGCAGGTCGACATGACCATATATAGTCATATTACTTGATAAATGTTTAACATTTTTTTAAAATATGAAAATTAATTAACTCCCATCCATTCAGGAAACCCTTCCAGGACTGTCAAGAAATCTCGGGGTTTCATGAGCCCTGGTTGAGAAAGCATGGCTTATGGTAAGCATACCTGTTTATTACATGTTATTGTGTTGCTCTCACTCCATTGTGTTTTAATTCTGTAATTCCATTCTGTGCCTTGTTTGACATATGCCTGATATTTTTCTTACATGGCTTCCAATTTTTTGAATGCTCTCTCTATTGTACTATTAGGCATGTTATGCGATCATGCTATTGGACTGCAGTGTTTTATACCAAGTAATCCTCTTTGAATCTCAGAGATAAAAGGCAGGCTATAAATAAAGTAAATAAAATGGGTAATCCTCTTTGAATCTCAAAGAGAAATGTGGGATATAAAGTAAATAAAAGAATGAATAAATATTTTTCCTCTTCTGACTATTCCCTTTTGCTGTCTCTCTTTCATCTCTCCCTCTGTTGAAATGGAGATTATAAAGCCCTTTGGGTGGGTGGGGGTGCTTTTTTGCATGTAGGGTAGGACCTGGCAGTGAGGGAGCCCTGCCTTGACCAGGAGGTCTAGCAACTAGGGTTGTGTGCTTCGGCTGCCGAAACGGCTGTTTGAGCCCGAAATGGCCAGCACTGCAATACAGAGGGGAGGGGCACCGCTGGTGGCAGCTCATGACCTGGTGCACGCATGCAGGTGCAGAGCTCTATGCTGGCACCTTCCCCCCGCACACCGTAGTGCTGGCCACTTTGGGCTCGAAAGGCCTCTTGGGCAGCTGAAGCGCACAACTCTAGTTGCCAGACCTCCTGGTCAAGGCAGGGGTCTCTCGCTCCCTGGTCCTACCAACCCACCATTAATCACCCAGCTGATGGGGGGGGGGGACTAATCTGGAAAAAGAGGAGGCCCTGTCACCATTGCAGCAACATATATATGTCACTTCTAACATGTCCAGAAGTGAGTTCTTCATGTAAGCAATATTGCCTCAACACTCTGGTAATTGGGCAAAAACTCTATGGTAGAAGCCAAATTTATCATAGAGGTTTTGTCCAAATACCTGACCATGGCCTGATGTAATTTCTGAGTCATGTTAGAAGTAATGTAGACATATCGCAGCAATGTTGGCTGGGCTCCATCTCACATTCATAAACCCTCCCCATCCTCCCCATATTATTTTTTTTGAAATATCAGTGCATGCACAGATGGTCACTATTAACATTTGAGAGGTTAACACCCAAGTTAGTGCCTTAAGCAAACCAGGGGGTTTCCATGGGTCTACAGTTTCCCAAAAAGTACCTGTGCCTGTTCCCATTGTGTATATTCGTCTACCCAACCCTTCAGTTATTAGATACAATGATACATAGCAATGATAGAAATTGTCTTAAAGTCCATTAAATACAGATTATCCCACAGCCAAGCCCTTTCAATAGGTGTACGGTATGATGTTTGACAAGTTCATTATATGGCCTCAGTGGCTTTGATAGGACTTCAGGTCCTATATGACTATGGATCCTGCTTGCTTGGTGATTTAGTACATTTATTTATCATACTTCTATACCGCCCTCCCCAGAGGCTCGGGGTTGCAAGCTGGCTAAGCAGTCATGGACCAAGTTTTGCTTGTATCTGCTGGCAGATCTTCCTGCCATGCATGAAAATGAGTGGGCAGGTAGTTGTGGGCGGGCAGGTAGTTGTAAGTTCCTGCACAGTGCAGGGAGCTGGACTAGATGACACTGGAGGTCCCACCCAACTCTATGATTCTATGATTCGGTGATTCCATCCTGATGCTGAATCATTCTGTCCCAGCCAATCTCATTTCCTGCTGCAAAGGAAAATGAAGCCAAACAACCGAATAATCAGTCAGCTGTTTTCAAATGGCAAAAGTATTCTGTTCAGATTCAGACTATTTATTTTATTTATGAACGGGTGTCGTCTGGGTCACATCTTGATTAATATATTCCCAACTGCACTTCCCTAATTGTCATTTGCTTATGACAGATGGGAGGCGGATAAAGCTTTCGACAGAAAAAGTGGGAGACAGAGGCCATTAGGTGTCATACAAAGTTAAGCACAGCATGCCCTGTAGCGTGCCGAGCAACTCATGTTGACCCCTTTTTTTCCTTTGACCATTCAGTGTGTGCCAAAATGGACCACAACTCAGACCGGGAAAGACAGGCAATACTAATTGTAAAGAGCTTCATTCATTCATTCATTCATTCATTCATTCATTCATTCATTCATTCATTCATTCATTCATTCATTCATTCATTCATTCATAATATAATATCACAACCTTAAACAGCTTTCTCCCAAAACTGTCACAAGGAAGAGCAAGGCAGACGGAAGGAACACAGAAGATAGCTGTAGACTTTAGGGCTGGCATAATTTATCATATCAGATAGCTCACAACTATCATTTCAAAGTGGTCCACATGCATTTTGGCACATCTCTTTATCTTTATGTACTGGAGTTTCTTTCTAACAGAACTTGCATATTTATGAGCCACTTGGATTTAAAATATTGCATCGCTTTCAAAGATTACTGCACTGTGGTATTTTCTTTCAAGTTAGTGCTGTCAGATGCCTGCTGTTGAAGTTTTTTTTTTAGGGGGGGTATAAACAACAGCCAAAAAAAGAGGGTTGGAGCATTCTTCTTCCTTTTAATACATGTCCTATTATTTGCTTCTGTTATGTTTGGAAATTGAGGGCCGAGTTGACAATTGCTGTGAGTTGTGGGACACTTTTTCACTTGTGCTTAAAAGGATGCTTCCCATACTAGCCTTTCTCAGCTGTTCTAAGCGGAAGGTCATAAAGATGTACAAGATGGGGGAAAGCATTGTGGCAAACAGCTCCACCAGTGCCCTGTATGTGCCCATTGGACTGTTTATGCACTGGAGGTTTTAATGCCAGGCTGCAGCCTGGAGTTTTAGTCGTGGCAGATTGCCCCACCTCTTCCTGCACCCACATGGGGGAGCATTTGGCCTGGTGTACCTCATCCGCCCCCAATTTGTGCTCCTGCACAGGAGCTGGGGCAGTGAAGTTCCCAGTGCATAAATGGTCTTGGAATGTCTAGGTGGTCTACACACATGCACGTTTATGTGCTTAATGCTCTATCTCTATATGATGTGATAACAAACACTAATTTATGTATATTAGATTTTTAGACTGCCTATCCCGGTGACCCAGCTTTTTATATATACCCAGCTTTTATCCCCAGTGGAGATTTAAAATGACATCACATTATTCTCCCGTATCACCTCATCTTAACAACAACCCTATGAGCTAGGTTAGGCTGATAGATTAAGATAGGCCCAAGATCACCTGGTGGGCTTACATGGCAGAATGGGGATATGAACCTAGATCTCTCAGATCCTAGAAAAAATTGGGTTCCTAGGCCTCTGCCGGGCCGGGCCAAGATGCAGTAGTTGTATGACTACTTGCAGGATGCTGCTGTGGTTTAATACAACTATAAGGCAGCCAGTTTGCTTGCACTGGTGCAGGCAGTGAGATGGTAGTTTGTGGTTCAATAAGGTCTGTGTCTGAGACCCCTAGCATTTTACGCTGGTCTCTTGCAATGTCCTCTTGCAAGAGGAGACGCGTCTACCTGCACATGTGTCAATGTACATGCAAATGTCAAGGAGAGGAATTGGCAATCCCAGTCTTTCCCAGTGATGCTAGGCTGCCAGCATCTCAGAGAGAAGGGGTGGGTGGCAGTCACTGTTGCGTCAAGTGTAGTACTTTACCAAGCCCCAATGTTGTTGACTCTATCAGTGTGAAGCCATCTCTGAAGCACAGACATCCTCCAAGGGATCCTTCCTATCTGGTTGCTGAAAGAAAACTGGATTAGATGGTCTCCTGAGCTGATCCATAAGCATTCCTCACATTTTTATGTCTTAGGCCAGCCTTTCTCAATTTTTTTTACCATTGAGAAATCTGTAAAACATTCTTCAGGCTCCGATAAACCTCAGAAGTGTTGGGAAGCATAGTGGTGGACATGTCCACACAGGGCTCCACCCCTTCCTACTTCCTCCAGGTCTATTGGCCATTTTGGGAGGGAGGGGCAGGTTGATATGACCATATATGATCATTTCACCCAATAAATGTTTAACAAACTTTATATACAAAATATATAGCAAATTAATTAACTCGCACCCATTTGGGGAACTCTTCCAGGGCCATTAAGAAACCCCAGGGGTTCATAAAACCTGGTTGAGAAAATCTGCCCACTTCTTGAGCTAAGGGCAGTCATGCGAATTTGCTTTGGCTCCTTAGTGCCAGATTTAACTGGGAGTCTGTATTGTGTGTGAGTCTTAATATAATAATGCCCTTAGCTGATTGCAATTGTGGGAATAAATGTGTAGGCATTTATTGGGGAGGGGGTTGACTCTTTTCTCTTGATGTTAGTTACTCTGGTGATCCGTGTTGTGTCCTTGTCTGATCAGCTGTGCCTATTGCACAGGAATGCTCACACAGCAGGTTTTCATGCCATGCAGCTCTCCAATGTCCTCTGTTTGTCCTTTTCAGCATCCATCCTAATAGTACCAAAAAAAGAAAGGGGAGGGGGGAAGAGGCCAGATGGGCCTTAGAGGAAGAGATCTGGATCTATCCCAGATTTGCAGGTGCTTGCTAAGCGACTTCCCTCTAAGCTATTCTGAAGAAGGTCTGAGAATTCAATAAACACAAATTATAAAATACTAGCAAGGAAGGGGAGGAGGCCCATTGAAGAATAAAGGGATCCCAGACAAATTGAAGAGAGACAGTCACTCTTGATAAATACCAGGTTGAACATAATTGATTGCACTGTTGAAAGCATTACATAGCCATTAGCCATGAGGTCTTTTGCTAATTCTGCCTGGTGCTTAGCTGAAAATAAAACTAGACCCAGGCAAGCCCTTTCCAAATAAGATCAATCAAGGCTGTTTAAAGATAATTAAGTCATTTTTCAAGTATTGCTTTGTCAAATGGTCTGCTCCATACATGACCTGGATAGCAAATGCAGTGACTGCAGATGCTAATTTGGCAGGATAACACTGTGTAGGTGAGGCAGTCAGGCCCTGAGACTGAGCTAGCTTGTGGTCCAGTGGGGGTATGTGATACAGAGGGATTTGGGCCTGAATATTGGCTCCCTGGGTGCTCTTGGGTGAGTCTTGGCCCATTTCCAAGATAGCATGACTCTACAGTTTGTTTTAACTATAGCTAGTTGGTAAAAGTAAGATCCAGCTTGCAGATGATGGCACTAATGTTGGTTTTCCTTTATGGGTGCTGGTTTTGCCCCTTCATTTTGAGCAGATAAGGAACAAGCTCAGAGGCTTAAGCCAGAGTGTCCATGGTTATAGGTCACACAAGACCACAATAATGACTATTTTTATTTAACTGGATTCCAAATTATGGGGAGCAACCACATCCGGCTATAGTTAAAGGAATGTCATCAGCTGAAAACAGGCAGTTTTCTAGTTGCAGCCTGTTTAATCTCTGAAGGTGGAAAGAAGCAATCAGAGATGGGCTGGATATCACGTTCCCAGCAGCCTGGATTGGAAAAATAATGCCCTGTGCATAATTGGATAGTATTAATCAGGTGACGTCATTTACCTCCATGCCATGGAAAGCTTTAGCTGCTCACTTCCACACATTGATCCTCTATTAAAGGACAGGGCATTCTTTTTCTCTCCCAGCTGTTGGTAATCCTAACTGGAACAGTTTGGGCAGGTTCATTTGGGAGGTGATGGACAATGTTCAAATTTCTGGACAAGTTACACATCCTAAACACATTGTGCCCAACTGCAGTTTCTGCTTGCATGCGACAAAGAGTTTAATGAAACCTGGCAAGCAGAATTTGGCCAGGTGGTCTGGGTCATTACTTGTTAGGGCAACCAACAAACCTGGAGAAAAATGTTCTGACAATTGAGTATAGGTTTAATGTGTGGAAATGAGCAAGCAAAGCATTCCATGGCACAGAGGTAAATGATATTATGCGGTAAATAACATCACATTCATCTTCTATTAGACTGATGACATTTTTTGCCAGGCTGTTGGCAACAATGTACTTTGTGTCTGCTTGATCTAAACACTGAACAGTTGTTTTCTTGAATATTACATGACACCTTGATAGGCTCAACAATAATAATTCCCCAGTACAGTTCTCAGGTTTACTGAGATCCAGATGGTATGAATGATAGTGGTGGTGGACAGTTGCAGCTGACTTATTATGACCTCATAGGGTTTTCAAGGCAAGAGTTTAACAGACATGGTCTGCCATTGCTTGTCTCTGAGTAATGCCTTTGGACTTCCTTGGTGATCCCCATCCAGGTACCAACCGGGCTGACCCTGCTTATCTACTAAGACCTGATGAGAGGAGGCTAGCCTGGACCATGCAGATCAGAGCAGAAGGGACAAACAGTGGAATCTATTGTCTAAGGTTGACAACCAACCTGAAATAATGGATTGTTCTACTTTTGTGCCTTGAAGAGCAGTTTGTGCATTTCATGAAAATAAGCATTCATTAATGGTTGAAGTTCAAATAATAGTTTACAGGTTCCACCCTGGGTCCTGAAATGCTCAGCAGAAAGTCAGATGTATAAATATTTTCAATGATAAGTAAGTTAGACACAATGACAAAAGCCAGTTGATATAATGACAATCTATGACCCTACACATTAATGGTAGACCCTGGAGAGGTGAAGGCAGACTTTTGATGCAGCATCACCCCACATTAAAACTTTGCTATCAATCAGGAAGATACTTCATGATACCCTTTGGAGAGGAATTTTCAATTCTCTCCAGGATTGAAGAGGAAAATTTCAATTTTCAATGATTCTGTTGCCACCATCTCTTGTCTTATCTTATGGAAATACACCCAAGTCAACAGTATGCCTAATGTTGAGGCTAGACTAGCAAAGATCTCACCGTGTCAAACAAATGCTTCTCTCCAATGTTTCATAGAGAACACGTTCCCAGATTCACTTATGCAACTAGTTATCATAAACAGCTTCTTGTCGAGTTGGATCCAGCTGCTTAACACTGCTTGTGCTAGCAGCCCAACATTCTATGTATCTGTGGTTGGTGGCATTTCCATCTGGCCAATGCAGAATGGCCTTGAGTTGAGGACTCTTACAGAGCTCATTCACAGTTGCATGTGCCCTGCTCTTTCCCCTTTCACTTGATTAACTCTATTTTCTTTGTGATTGTCAGTTTGGAGAGTGCAATAGCCACGCTGAACAGCTTTGACTCTGCTGGTGCACCCAACTAGACAAGACAGCAGCAGATCTTTCCAGTTGCACAGAAATGAAGGGGTGGGGGATCTGTGCTAAAGAGTAAAAGGAATGAGAAGGTAAAGAGCACAGACTCTATATCCTTCTTGCTGTTGGTTTCTCAGAGCACACTCAGTAACAGAGCCCAGCTGAAAGAAAGGTGATGCTGGAAGACAAATTGCATGCCCAAGGGGGTGGGGGATTTAAGATGCCTACATTCTGTGCGAATGGGGTAGTTTCATATTTAACTACACATAGCAGCTATTGCCATTTCTAGTCTCACTTTTTTCCCTCTTCTGAATTTCACCCTAATGTGTTGGACTTTATAAATATCACCTGGGTGCAGTAGTATCTTGCTCACCTTTTCCAGATGGTTTGACAACCTTTACATCATATATCAATATCCTGGATACTCCAGAACAGAATTGAGTGTTGTCTCTGACTAAGGATTCCAAGAGTAGGGTTGCCTTCTGAGAAGCTGGAATTGATCTCCAACTGAGGATGAGCACATCTTTTGGCTGTGTTCACGTGGGCTCTTCTCATGATCGAACATTTGCTGATTTAATCAAGTTCCAATTTATCGTATGCAAATCACAGCCTCCCCTCCAACAAATTGGGCTTCAAAACTGGGATTTAACCCCTCTGTGAACTGGAGCATGGCAGAACCAGAATCTGCCAGACCAAGCTCCTTGAGCAAGAGGAGATGACAGGATTAAGGGCCATTCCGTACAAAGACCAATGTTGCCAATTGTTCACAGAATGCAGAAACGCTATATTAAATAGTGGAATTTTGTCATTCTGCATACCTTTTTTTAGTGGAATATAGAAGTCCCAATAGCGTTTCATTCATTCTCCACAGGTTTCTGGTCTCGCTGGAATCGCAACAAAGGAAGCGATTTTTTTCTGCGCTTCTTCCCGCCCCTGGCCGTCAATCAAATGGAACCGCCAATGGGCTGTTGTGTTCATGCTCCCAAAAAGCCCCTTTCCCTTTAAGAACTGTTTTTTAAAAACCAAACACACCCATTGCAACAAATCTGTGTTCAATTGTTGCATCAGAAAGACCTTTTTGCTGGTCTAGGAGCTAGCGATTAATCGTTTACACACTCCTCAAATAGAAAAAAAAATCCCCCCCCCCACGGGCACGATTTGTGGCCGAAATTACGGGCAGTGCCGAACAGGGGGCTGCGTTGTGCTTGGGAACTTAGGGAGCTTTGTTTTACTTTAAATCACTTCTGTGGAGGGACTTTAGCCAGAGAAGCCTTGCTCGTTTGTTGCTCTTGTTGGGGCAAGAGCGGGATAGGGACATTCTTTCTACCGCTACATTGAGAACGCACAAGTCTTTCACTGATGTGTTGCAGCTTGTGCACAGAAATGTAGTGTTTTTTCAGGGGGAATCCACTTTTCCCGATTCCCCGAAAAGCGCTACACCGAAGCACTTTTTGCGGGAGTGTTGCAGGAGTGTTGCAGATTGTGTGTGACGTCATGCGGAACGTTGAATTTGTAGCGTTTACCAAAGGTAAGACTTCTGCTACATTTAAGTCGTGAGGAATGGACCTAAGTGTCACACCCAAGCCTTGGTGATTGCAGCTTGCCCCCAACATCTGAATGCAGCCTAAGCATTCTAAGGCATAGTTAGCTACTGTATTTAGGAATGTTATTTCTTTGTCAAGACCTGAATGTACGCTTACCCAATCAGTATGAGTGCAATTGAATTCATTGATTATTTCAGCCCTTTGTTCCTCGGGCTGCCTTCCTGATTTCTTCTTCTATCACTCACTGTTTGGGCTGGGCGGGGGGAGATAATATGTCTTCAGCACAAAATTACTTCTGGGCCTCAGAATTTTACCTACAGTGATGATGTGGAGCATTTTGACTTTCAGGTTTGCTGATTTATTGGACTGTAGGTTCTCTGTGACATATAGAGCAATTATACCCCGCTTCCCTCACAAATACCTGCTTCTCTATTCGCTCGGTGGATTTTATTTCCAAGGATATTGTCTCCTGCTATGTGTATCTGAACTCTCAGCCCCAGGAATGGGAGTGTTGCTGCTCCATAGGGCTAGACATAGCAGAGGCTGAGGGGTGAGCCAGTCCTATGGGTCATAGGAAGATCTGGATCAGGGAAAGTTCCACCCATGAACTCAGCAATTGTTAGCCATGAAACAGGCAGCAAATAAAAGCCCTAAGGGACTAGCCATCTCAGCAGTTGTTTCTTTTGGCTTTGGAGATGCAGGGCCCTCTTGACTTTGCCTCCTGGCCTCTGGTTTGGTGGAACCTGAGTTCCTGTTACCTGACAGCTCTCCTTCTTTGTAATTTTTGCTCACAGTTTTCTCTTTACTGTTGGACTGTCCCTTCAACTATGTCTTTGACACTGGTTCCTTGCCCCCAAGTTCTGCCTAACGATTGACAATAATCCTGGCTCCAGAATTCACCAGTATTCATCTTTTTGTCCACCAAGTGTTACCTCTTTTGGGAGCCAGCTTGGTGTACTAGTTAAGAATGGTGGCTTCTAATCTGGTGAGCCCAGTTTGATTCCCTGTTCCTCTACATGCAGCCAGCTGGGTGACCTTGGGCTAGTTACAGTCCTGATAGAGCTGTTCTCACAGAACAGTCTTGTCAGAGCTTTCTCAACTCCAACTACCTGACAGGGTGTTGGGAGAGAAAGGGAAGGTGATTGTAAGCCACTCTGAGAGGGTAGTTAAAAGTGGGATATAAAAACAACTCTTCTTTGTATGTACCATCATGTTCACTTCTGGATCATGTCATGGTGGCTTGACCAGTGTCTCAAGATCCTCTCAGGGCAGCTGGTTGGCTTTTCCCTCAAGTCCCCCCTCACCTTTTTTTCCTTGGACTGATTTTGATTCCACCCCTTCAGAAAGGATGAAGCAGATGGAGGGGGAACCAGAATGAAATCATCTGGCCCAGTTTTGAAGGAACTCTTTCCTTCTTTCTGGTGTAGTTAGCAGTAGCCACCATGAAGAATAGTGGTATGCCAATTGGGATTATGTGAATTTGGTAGACTGGAACTTCCTGCCTAGCTTTAAGAGCTTGGATCCTTTTTATTTCCCCCTGGTTTGTTCTGTTAGAATACTAAAGGCAAATTCAATTTGGTCTGGTCAAGTTAACTTGGCTTTGAAGGCTCTCCCTAGGCATCATGATGATTATCAGGCAGATGGATCCAACTATCCTTTAGATATCCTTCTCCAGCATTAGGAGCCACCTTTAACTCCTCTGAGCTCCTCAGGGGAAGGGTGAGTGTGTGTGTGGGGGGGGGGATGTAGATTCAGGTGGGTGGCTGTGTTGTTTTGAAGTAGCAGAACAAAATCTGAGTCCAATGGGACCTTTAAGACCAACAAAGTTTTATTCAAAGTGTGAGCTTTCATGTGCACACAACGTGCAGTATGCAGACAGTGTGCAGACCAGCCGCTAAATGAAGTTGTGAAACCAGCCCCGTGCTTCATTTCTTTAACCTGGCCTTTAGAAACAATTGCATTTCAAGGGTGGACCTGGTACCCATGCAGTGATCTTGCATTCCCCACCAAGAGTGGAATTTGTGTTTCCCCTCTTTGTGATCTATCCAGTGGTTCTTGCAGTGCTGTTGCTGTTTCCAGCAGGCACAGCTCACAGGAAGCCTTCTTACCATTTATTGCTATTATCCATCAATATAGCCGAGCACAGTTCCACTGATTTTAATATAATTGAAGCAGATTAATTTTAATAACTAAAATGCGAGCATAACCATTAGATGAAATAGGAATAAAATTGCTGCCAATGCAAGATAGATTATGGCTTCTTTTTATAAATTTTAAAACAGCTGATTCTGAATTCCTACCTTTGTTACAAAAAGCGAGAGGCAGCAGACTTGCTGTTTCAATTACTCCTTAAGTGGAGTTTATGCAGAACTCAATGAAGTAGTTAACTGGAAGGGGGGGATGCAGCACAAAGGTAGAGAGTTCCATAGAAAGGTGTTTCTTCTGAGTTATTTTCTGGGCTGTTCCAGGGATTTTAGAATTAGGAGACATCAGTAGAGTGGGCTAGCATGCCCCCCCCAGGAGACCCTGTTCATGTTACAGCAATAAGTCAGGCCTCCTAGGAGTTTGGCTTTTCCAGAGATCAAGGTGTGGCCAAGAGGGAATTCAATAAAAGGCATGCAAATACCCTGCCGTCTATCTATAAAATACATTATTTCTCTGTGGTTAGTGGTATGAAATTGTGTAGCATGAAATTTTATAGCAATCTTTCCAGCTTCTAATAGAAAGACATCGGGAATTACTTCCCAGGTCTGCTTTCCTATGTAATGATTTTTGTATATTTCCAACTCTGGTCTGATGTCTTCAGCCTGGAGAACAAGTGGACAGGAAAAACATGAACAAGTCCCAGCCAGGAACCATCTGTCAACTACGGCTGAACTGAGTCATTCAATGGAACAATATACTTGAACACACTGTACCAATGGACTGTACCTGTTCATACATAATTCTGAACCCCTAACTGCTTAAAAAGCTAATTCTTTGCAAGCAGAAAAATAGTGTCGTATGGAAAAGGCTAGAGTGGAATAGAATCTTGCTCCCTATTGTGCTGGTTCCCTGCCTGCAGGAACTTAAAAACCTACCCTGCCCCCCCACCCCACAATATAAAGTGGTTCAGCCCACTCTCATTTGGATCCACATGTAGGTAGGGTTACAGGTATAGGTACTAGGTGATGTTCCCAGCAATATTTTTTTGTAATTGGATGTGCAGGATTTCCAGGGGGCTGAATTTATTTATTTATTTATTTATCATACTTCTATACCGCCCTCCCCGGAGGCTCAGGGCGGTTTACATTATAACAAAGAACCTTACATAAAACAGTCTGTAGAACATGTACATCAATAACCAACAGTTGCAACCAAACATAACACAGTATAACAGTAAACAGTCGTGATACAAACAGGTCCAGGGCTTGTTGATGGGATTCTGAGGGGGGTGGCTTATTGATTGAATTCTGAGGTGGGGTGGGGGGGAGCAGGGGCCCTTGGTCACTGTAGATTACGTCTGGTCTCGGCCAAATGCCTGAGCTGTATTTCTGTATTTTTGCCCCTGCCTACTTGAAAACTTGCTGGGCTGAATTCAATAGTCTGGTGGTCAGGTCCCAATAATAACAAGAGCTATCCAAAAGACTCCCATCACTGCCCCATGAGTAGGGTTGCCAGCAGATCTAATGGAAAAATGTCCTGCCATTTTAAGACAGCCCTAATGTGCAGAAATGGGCAGCTGAAACTTTTCATGGCATGAAAGTAAATAACATAAACTGGCAAATAACACCCAATTTATCTCTATTAAAGGAACAGGGCGTCTTTTTTTCTACAGTTGGTAACCCTAACTACTGGCAAGCAAATGTTTTGTTCTTTCAAAGTGGACATTCCATGCTTTGAGGAATGCTGCTGTTCAAATCTTGTGTTCAAATCTTTCTACTCTTTTCTCCTGCATCCTACTTCAGAATAAATATCCCAACCATGTCATTTAGCCTGTAAATTGGTGTTCTGAAATTGGGGAATACTGGCCTTCAGTATTCAGGGACCCAAATTCACTTGGTCTGGGTCCCACAGGTTTCTGAGTAGGGCCTTGTGGGAAAGATGGAAAGATGCTAGTCCTGATTGCTACCATTGAATATGATGTGTACATGGGCAAAAACAACAGATTCAAATCATAGAATCATAGAGTTGGAAGGGGCCATACAGGCCATCTAGTCCAACCCCCTGCTCAACGCAGGATCAGCCCAAAGCATCCTAAAGCATCCAAGAAAAGTGTGTATCCAACCTTTGCTTGAAGACTGCCAGTGAGGGGGAGTTCATTGGCTGTGAATTCTGCAAGGACAACATACCAAGAAAGTACTAAATCTGTGCAATACTGAAACCCGTCCCCCCCCCCTCCACAGGAAGCTTGACAGCTTCTGGGATTTGCACAGATGCTTCCTAGTTTTGCTGCTAAATCTGATTCTTTCTTTAGGTGCTGATATTTGTGGCAAAGCTATCTCAGGTGCTGCGGGAAATGTCTCTGTCTCAGAGAAGTTGACCCTCCATTTGACAGCATCATGAGGCCTAGGCTATTCACATATTCTATTGCTTCCATAAATTGAGGACTACAGACTTTTATTATTCCTGTCACTGTTGCTGTTTCCTTAGATCTTTTGGGTAATTGATTTCTTTTCCCATCTCCTGGGCTGCACATGTGCGCAGCTCCCAGAAAGTTTCTTTCTGAGCTCAAACTGAATTTTTCTTTTTGAGCAGGTGTGTTTTTATGTGCATGTATATGCATACCTAAGAATTCATAACTAATGGGGAAAATATGTTTTGTCACGAATGTCTTTGCTAAATCAGTATCCAACAGAATGATATGCACAGATGGATACTCTAAACGAGGACATACATGATGCTGTCACATCAATTGAAATCTACTAGAATGATCAAGATGGGTTATATGATTCCTAATAATCCTTTATTTAAGAAAACTTAATTAGTTGCATTTTTACAATGATAGAGAAGCATGTAATAAAAGATTGCTAACAATACCTGAAGAGGGATTTCTTTGAAATGCTCCCCCCACCTTCGCAGGAAGCTTTGCCTGTGAAGGTGTATGTGAGGGGGAATGCATGTGCAAAATCTCTCAAACTTTTTGGATTCAGCCAAATTCAAAAAGGTGAAGGGGCATTTATGCATTTCAGATTAGGTCTGAATAGTTTCAAGCTGAATCTGATATTGTACAAATGTTTTAGTGTGCACAGGCCTAAATCATTGCATAATTCTGAGACCCTTGGTTATAGTAATGAAACATAGTTATTTGTGGGCAGACTGTGAAGAGTTTTAGAAGGCCACAAAAATAGACTTGATTAATGTGCCACTCAGTGATGTACCTAGCCAATTTTGTACCTGGGACAGCTGAGCAGGGCTTGGTAAGATGAGGTAGGGTCTGAACCCCATGGCTGACCAAGAGAAATGCCTGCCTGCACTTTGGGCCTGCCCTGTTGCCTAATGCTTTTGTTGTAGAAGAGCCAGCCAGCTTGGGGTGCAAGTCCCCCTGTCAATCCAGATGGAAGGTCATGGAGATTTGCACTGTTCTGTGTGGCTGTCGGGCATTGCCCTGTCATGGGGGGTGCTATGCCCCACCATGGGTATGTGACATCCATCTGGGCCACCACCATCTCGCTCCACTGTATTCTGCCCCCAAGGATGGGGGCAGGGCACAGATCGCAGCCTCCATATAACTGGAATTTGAGAGCAACCAAGCTACTTCCTCTTGAAACCAGCTGGGAAATATATGCCTTAATCAAGAAACCCTGCCTTCATATCAAAAGCAGTGAGTCCATCTGTTCCTCTGACTTCATATGGCTAGAGGGCTGTGGGGGTAAAAAAAAATATAGGTCTAAGTGGCCACTTAAAGTAGAGCCAGCCAACATCTTCAGCCTATGGTTTGAATCTTCTTCAGTCAAGTTATTGGGAACTGGATTTCCTTGACCAAGATAACATCATCATTCCCAAGCTAGCAGGTAAGGTTGTAACTCTGTCTGGAAATATTCTAGCCCGGCCTAGGAAGGCAGCCTGATTATAGCCCTGAGAAGGCGAAATCTCAAGATGAGATTAATATGTTCTTCTTCATTCTCCCTCAAAGAAACAAATCAACTCCAGAATTGTTTTTAAAAAGTAATCCGGTGCTCAATTTCTAGAACCGCTAACAATACTGGCCCCACCGATGAACCAGCTAAAGTTTCAGTTGATTTATTTAGCTATTAAATAAATTAAAGGTTGCACCCCTATTTTTCTGCATCTTGACAAATGCGATTCCGCAATTAAAAACTAATGAATAACTAATAAATGAATAACTTTATGAGTTAGACTAATACTCCTTAACTAATAAAATGTAATACAATATTCATTACTTAATAAAAATTAGTTAATAACCGTAGTACAAAAATACAATATTACAGACGTAAGAAAACAGTGTTAGCTGCTGAGGCAGTCTGGTAAAGTTTCTAGGTTTCCCCCCAACGTTTTGTTTTAATTTGGTTAATGTGACTTTCTGCTCAGAACAGATAGTCATTGACAAAATAAGCTTTAAAGTCTCCATATGGCTCTGTGCCATCCTAAGCACAGTTATGCCCTTCTAAGTTTTTTTAAAGTCAATAGACTTAGAAGGATGTAAGTCTGCTTAGGGTAGCATTGTGAATGCTCTTCTGGAATTGGTCTGTGTGGAGCTGATTTAGAACATTTATAACAGAGCCTGGCTTGGCTATCCTCCATTTTAAGAGTCCAGTCCTGGAATCAGCCGCTTGTTAACATTTGCAACAACCAGTTTTGCAAGAATCAACCCATGTTGATGCAGGATGGAGCCATATCTTAGTTCCTTCCCATGAATTTTCTAATGTCAGCATCCTGATGCAGGAAGGAGCTATGCAGTATCAGATTTGCAAGACTCCTTAAGGGTAACTGCTTGCCATGGATTATCTTGTATTTTTAAAAGTTGAAGCTGAGCATATGGGAAAGTCGAGCATGCTATCAGCACAAGAAACCAGCTGCTAATGATCACGGTTGACATTTGCCAATCCATCAAAAACCCATGTTTTCTTTCAATTGCTAAAGAATTCCTGTTTCTTTACTTCACTTAGTACTCTGCCTGCTATCACAGAAAAAGTCACTGATCCAGTTCAATATAAATCCCATTATTAGCAATGCTATCAGGCTACTTTATCTAAAATCCAATTAATTATTCCATCCTCTCTTTTACCCAACCTTGTGGGAACATCTACTACTTGATAAAGATTAATAACCCTAAGAAAAGTACCTTAATTCAGCTTTTCCAGTTAATATGTGAAGCTCCTAGAATTACTAATGGCATTCTGGCTCCAATGCCCTACCAGGAGCTTTAAAAAAAAAAGACCTTTGACACATTCAAACTTTTTTGGGGGTTATTTTTATGCATATGATGCAAGCAAATTGAGGTATTGATTCATTTTTAAGAGAGAGCTAATAGAAATAATTGAAACAACCATCTACATCTCAGTCCTGCAAGTTCTTTGCAAAATTATGTGACTGAAATTCTGAACTCTAGTTGCACTTTTGAACGTTTTAAGTTATATTTTATCACATTTGGTAGAGGAGGAGCAGCTGAACTGTGTACAGAATGTTGGAGATCATGCATTGCCAGCAACTTAATAAATGTTGTGGAATGGGTGATTCCACCTTTAAAAACTGCTCACTTTAATGCCAAAAGTAAAAACAAAAAAGGAGGATGTAGGATGCTAATCAGATGCTGCACATGTTATGGAGTACTGGTTGCAGACAAAACCTTAGTAAAGATCAATATAAGCATTTGTTTCCAGTCCAGATGTGCTGGTGGTGCCAGGAGTTGATTCACTATGCCTTGCCAAAATTCTAGAGTTGATGTTGAAATATTTTCAAAAATGGTATTTTTCCACAGATGGAAGGAAGGGGACAAATTTTACTCGTTTACTCCTAATGCTTGTCCTGGCAATTCTGTGTTCCCAGGAATAGCATGGGGGGGGGCATGACATTTGGACTGTAGCTGATATTGCCAATTCTATACTGGGAAATTCCCAGAAATCTTAGGATGAAGCCTAGGGAGTGTAGGGTTCAGGGAAGGGATTCTGTTGGGGTTTCATAGAATCTACTGTCCAAAGCAGCCGTTTTCTCCAGGGGAACTGGTGAAGATCCATCATCTGAGAAGCAGGAGAAGTCAAGCTGACGATAGCAATCAAGGTTCCTACAGTGGATTGTCATCATCAGCTTAACTTCTTCTTCTTCATTTTCTTCAGGGGAACTGATCTCTACAGACTGGAGATTTGTCATAATTCCAGGAGATCTCCAGGACTCACCTGAAGGTGTGCAACCCTTGCTGGAGCAGAAGGGAGAACGTGAAGAAGCCTGACTCTGCTGAAGACAATCCCATCAGTGGAGATATACTTCATGATTCAAGTCATTATTAAAATATTATTTTCTACCTTTCTCCCAGAAGGCCCCAAGATATGCCAATAGGAAAAAAAATACAGTTAGAGCAGTTTACAATAAGCATTGACTAATAATATTCTGCCAAAAAATCAGTAGAACCTGCCTCAGATATCAGTCCTCAACCATCCATGGAAATCCTAATTACTTCTGTTTTGCATCTTTTCCTAATGACTATAAAAATGTTGCCTATCTTTGAACAGACCATTCCACAAGGCTAGATTAGAACCAACATGAAAAGGCCCTGCTCGGGCTGAGGCAGAGTGAACATTCCTGGGAGTGTGATAGGCATGTGCACTTCAGACTGTTTCGGCTGAAAAGTATCCAAATCAAGCCTGATTCAGACACAGATTGGCTGAAAACAGTCCGAATTACAAAAACCCTTAGGTTTGTATGACCGAATCATAGTCGTCCAAAATGGCCGAATCACGATTTGGTGCGATTTGGACAACCATTTAAACTTTAAAAGAACACATAGCCCGGGAAGTGGTGACAAAACAAAATCTGGATAGAGGTGCACAGCTGGCATATGGGTTCATTTAGAGAGACAGTCTGGAATTCCACAGTCAAATTTTGGTCATGGAGACAGGTTTTGTGAGACCCCAGGGCATATTCAGGTTAATCTAGGCCTTAGTTCACATACTGTTTCCTGGAATGCTAGGAATTCACCAAGTATTCATAGTCAACTTTTGGAGTGAGTGGAAATGGAGGTGGAGTTCTCCTCCATCCCTTGTCCTTAGCAGTAAGAAATGGCAACTTTAGGATACAAGCCGCCATCTGACGCAATAGCTTTTCTGTAAAAATTTCATTCTAATTAACAGAACGGTGTTAAATGTAGTTTTGCACAGTTCTGATAATAAAGTCCCTTTGTGTAGAGCGAACTCTTCCTTCATCCCCAAACTCAGTCATATACAGCAATTCAAATCAATCTTTCTCTTTGCACCTGGAAACTGCATAGCAATCATAATTTAATTCAATTAAGCTGAAATTATTTTTGGGAAGCTGGTCTCTTGGAATCAGGATTCTCTCCAGAAAAAAAAAAAGTTCTTTGAGTATCTAGCCCAAATTTTTTTTTAAGTGGAGAAGATTATTGATGTTTCTGAAATTCAGAAGAAGTAGCTGTTTCTGAGGGAAATGTTCTCAGTGAATTCCAGGCCATGGTCAACTATGAACTGAGGCAACTGCTGAGCTACCTATGTGCTAGGCAGGGAGACCACTCCAAAGGAAAGTGTTTAGGATGGCATCTTGATACTGCAAAACCTCTAAGGCAGAACAACCCCCTAGTCACACTACCTTCTATGGTGCTTAGGCAGTTTTGACATGGGGTTCTTGTACTTTTTGAACAAGAGGGGGTCTTGATAATGTGCTGAAGAGGTGCAGAGGTTTGCAATGCAATTCTAAACAGCGTTATGCACCTCTAAATCAGTTGAAGCTCAGTGGGCTTAGAAGGCTGTAATTCTGTTCAAGATTGCTCTGCTAATGCCGAAAGGTTGGTCAACTAAGGAAACCAAGTTATTTAAAATAACATGAGTGCTAAGTAAGCCTATCAAAATCAGTTTTAGTTATCTGGCTATACATGAAAAAGCGAGAGGACTGAATAATATTTGTACCTGTCTCCTATCCACCCTTTTCCTATTAAATTAGTATTATTAGTCTTGTCACATTTGTCCTTTAAAGATCTGTGGAGGAGAATCACCTTTCCGTTTAGCTGTATTTACAACATAATAAACCAGAAAAAGTCTGAGGCTTGAACAAGCCTTTCCTTTCCTACAATGGTTTATATCTCATTGTAATGAGGCACACCAGAGGCAAGAGTGTTTTTGGACTGCAAAAGAATATAGATCTTACAGGGTATCAATGACATAATGAAGACAATGCCTGTGATAGATAACAGACTAGAGAATCTCTTTCCCAGCACTGAATAGCATTTAACTGTCCTTTAAAACAGAGGTTTTCTGTTAACATGGGATCCCTGGCTGGCAATCTTTTGAAGCAAGCAAACCAGAGTCAGTGAAATGTGCAGGACTGGAATTCCCTCCTAGGATGGCAAGATGGTGCTGCATGGTGACAAGCAATGCCATGAATGGATCTTCTCCATCACAGGACTTTCATCTCCTGTCATAGATCTCTGAATTGAGAGCATGGTATTTTATAAAATATTCACAGAATCACAGAATCATAGAGTTGGAAGGAGCCATACAGGCCATCTAGTCCAACCCCCTGCTCAACGCAGGATCAGCCCAATGCATCCTAAAGCATCCAAGAAAAGTGTGTATCCAACCTTTGCTTGAAGACTGCCAGTGAGGGGGAGCTTACCACCTCCTTAGGCAGCCTATTCCACTGCTGAACTACTTACCAAAAGGAAGGGAAGCAATTCACTTTCTTCCAAATATTTGCTAGATGAAATATCAGGGAGCTGAACCTCTGTTATGGAATTGGGGAGTCTTTGGATGGGGAGAAGATCCCCACTGAGATCCCTTTCCCCCTCACCCCATTTCTCACCCCTCTCTTCTGCCTGCCACTCACATGTTGGGGAGTTTCCTATAACTTGGGTGGGGTCCAGGCTTTCCCTTTCTCTTCTCATTCCCTGGGCAGTGTCTTCTTGCACAAAGGCGATGCTGCCTAGACGTGCACCCAAGCCTGATATGTGAAAAACATGGCAGAATGTGATCTTTTAAATTAAACTATGATTGAACAGGAACACAAAATTTGCAAGTGGTTTTAAAAACTTGCAGTTTCCAGAACAGGTAACAGTTAATCTAAATTACGGGAAACTAGGCAAGGAAACAACAGTGAAGCCTTTCATGTGACAACCAGAGTCCAGACCCTGGATGCAGTCAACAAACCCATATTTTGTTGTGTGAGTGTATGCCATGGCTGCCTAAATATGATGCCCACTGACACCTGTCCTGATGTCCACAAAGTGGTATTTAGAAAGTGGTGGAGCCAAGTGGTGCTCTTCTCCAGCAAGGCTTTTCACTGGCTGTGCAGATTTCTAATAAAAATAATGTTGCTTTGGCAGAAACTGGTCCCATAATACAGGGATCCTTACTGTATAACTGAAATCAAGCTGCAGCACCAAATTTGTGTCCGGTTCCACCTCATGTGGCCACCATTTTGTGGCTGTACACCCTACACTGTGTAGGAATTCCAAAGGTACCCATAGGTTCAAAAAGAAGCAAAAAGAATTTCCAATTAAAGTAGTGGAAAAAGAAGTGGAGGATCCATCAACAAGGTTATTAAGGGGGAAAAATGACTTTCTGAGAGATTTTACAAGAGAAAGAAAACAAGTACCACTAGAAAATACTAGAGGTATACTTACCAAAAGGAAGGGAAACAATTATGCCAGAAGAACAAGCCAAGCAATTGGTTGAAGAATTGTGAGCAAAGGATTTACTTAGAGAAACTTAAAGAAAATCTCTGAGCAACTCAAAGCAAAGTTTGAAATGTTTAGAAGGAGAAAGAGTTGTGGTTAAACGAAAAATAGCACCAGGAAACACGAATGAATTGAACTCTTCCTCAAGATGTCTGAAAACTTTTAATCAGCTCAAAAAACAAAATGCAGATATTTTATGCTTACAAGAAACTCAAATAAAGAAGAAACAAAATAAAATAAAGATTAAGTAAATTATATCTTGCCTCAGCTCAAAATAAAAAGTGTAGAGTAACCATTTATATAAGTAACCCCTAATTAGATGTGTTAGAAGAACTAAAAGATCTAGATGGAAGATATCTAATTTTGAAAATGAAATTTCCAGAAGACAGGTGTGCATGATAACTACAATTTACGCACCAAGCAATGCTAAATTTTTCCAAATTATGCTAGAACTTAAAGATGAAGATATAATCTTAGCCGATATGAATAGAGTACTAGATCCAAAAATGGATAGATCAAAGAATCTTAAAGGTGAGGAACTATTTTCTGTTTTATACACTATGTAATATAAAATATGCAATTATATATACAACTATGTTATATTATCCCTCTTCTCCTTTTTGTATCCCCTCTATACTATTACGTTGTTTCCTAATATATAGCTAAATGTTGGAGACGCCTGGTGTATGCTTTCATACCCACAACCACTATATTTCTGAACTCCAGACAACTTGGGAGGAGGTTTTATACATTCATCACCGATCCTTGCCTGTGTACTTAGAATTGGTTTCAATTTTCCCTTCAGAATAGGCAAGGGCTAGTCCTAAATCCTGACTTTCCCCCGGGAGATTAAGACAGTAAGAGAAGGACTAATCCCTCCTCCCCATAGAGAAAAAAAAACTTGTTTAAATACATGACTAAGAAGGCAGCAGGGGCCAGAACACTTAACTAAGCAGAGAAAATTATAAGGAACACATGACTTGTAGGCTGAAAGTTCATTACCAGCCTTAATGGCTGTCTCAGTGGTACTGCAGCCCAACTATTGTGGCTCCACCAGAATGGATGAATTTCTGGTGGGGTGATATTAATAACCCAATGCATAGATCTAGAGCTGAAGAGACTGCTCAGTAATGGGTGCAAGCAGCAGGAGGCAAGTGGAACACTGGATCCCTGCTGATGCCCATGGCCCCAGAGGACTAATTCAGTGTGTGTATGTGTATGTTTGTGTGTGTGGGGGGGACAATCAATGACCAACTGTAGCAACACCTAGCACAAATGGAGAATTCCAGAGGCCTGAGGAAGACAACACAGTATAGGTAACATGCACACCCTTTCATTAGAATCTCCCTGCAACTTTCGCATGAGAGGAATAGCACCTGCTCAGGGGAGAAGATGAGAAAATCTCTATTGCTATCCTTCTGTGCCAGCAAGTGAGGAAGTAAGCCTATTCCTGAATCTCAAGGGGCTTCTTTAAGGTGCCTGGCAACCATCATGCCTATGGCTGGAGCTGTACACTTGGAAACCATAGGATGCCATCCTAATGAGGATGACATCTGCTGATGTTCTTGGAGGGAATATAATCTTTTCTATGGTTGCTTAAACTTTTCTGTATCTATTGACGTTGATTGAGAACTGGTTGACAGATTGCACCCCAAGGGTGCCTGTAAATGGTTTATTATTTTCTTTAGGAGGAGTGATGAGTGGAGTGCCTCCGGGATCTGTCCTGGACCCTGTGTTGTTCAACATATTCATAAATGATTTGCATGAAGGATTAGAGGGGGTACATATTAAATTTGCAAATGACACTGAACTGGGAGAGGTAGCAAACATGCCAGAAGACAGAATCAGAGTACAAGATGATCTTGACAGGCTAGAAAACTGGGCTAAAATGAATTTCAATATTGATAAATGTAAAGTTTTTCATTTAGGTGAGAGAAATAATATGCATCACTATGGCCCATTATGCACGGCCGCCGAAACGGTGATTTCGGGTCACATGGAAAACGCGGAGGGGGAAGACACGACGCACACCGGTTATGCACGGGGCGGGGCGCGATGGCGGCAAAACCCAGAGTAACCGATTATGCACGCGGCGATCCAGACGCCGCTTCCGGTTGCGCCCGGTCACCCGGAAGCTGTGCTTTCTTCCGCGTTTCGCGAATGCAGCTTTTTCGGCAGCATGCACCGAAGCTGCAGCCAGTTGCAGCCGGCACCGTGCGTTATCGGTGATTTTAGTCACCGCCATTCCACCCCGAATGTGCGCTAAACCCCCCGTGCATAATGGGTCTATAGGATGGGCAATACTTGCCTTGGGAATAGTACATGTGAAAAGGATCTGGGGTTCTTAGTAGACCAAACACTGAACATGAGTCAACAGTGTGACTCGGTGGCAAATGGGATTTTGGGCTGCATTAAAAGAAGCATAGTGTCCAGATCACGTGTGTTGATGTTACCACTTTACTCTGCTGTGGTAAGACCTCACTTGAGTACTGTGTTCAGTTTTAGGCACCACAACTGGATAAATATGTAGAGAAACTGAAGCGTATCCAGAGGAGGGCAACAAAGATGGTGAGGGGTTTGGAGAGGAAAGGAGCTTGGTTTGTATAGCCTGGAGAGAAGACCACTAAGAAGGGATGTGATAACCATCTTCAAATACTTGAAGAGCTGTCAGAAGATGGAGTAGAGTTGTTTTCTGTTGCCCCAGAGGGTAAGACCAGAACTAGTGGGTTGAAATTAATTCTAAAGGATTTTCAGCTAAACATCTGGAAGAAGTTCCTGGCAGTTAGAGCAGAAATATATTCATTTAATAAGAAAAAAGACTTTAATATATTTGTGCCATTTTGTTATTTGACTTCTTATTGTTCACAAGAAATCTACGGTGTTCTTCTATTCTACAGATTTTATGAACTCAGTCAGATTGTGAGTGGGTGGGCAGGAAGGGATGTGTTTGTCTCTTGTGGCCCTTCTTTGCAAACCCCAGGAATTTCTAATTGCCACTGTGGGATGGTAGGTGAATTTCCCACAGGCCAGACTGGATTAAGGAGATTGTTGGTGGGAGGATCACTTGGGCATGGAATTGGGGTCGCTGTGGATGGGAAGGTAGTTGTGAGTTCCTGCATTATGCAGAGGGTTAGACTAGATGATCCCGGAAGTACCTTCCAACCCTATGATTCTATGGAGGGAGGGCATAGAGTTGTCAGGTCAGCTCCAAGTCCATCCCCCTGATCTCAGGCTGCAGCTTTCTCCAAGGGGGTTGGGGAAGTAGGGTGTGGAGTTGAGATCAGTTTGGAGACAGCTGCAGCCTGGGATTGGGCAGGGTGGGTGTGGAATTGATCTGTTAGCTCTGGATTCTGCCTCCTTGAAGCCCCTGGAGCTGGCTGCAGCCAACCCTAGGAGAGTCAGAAAGCGGGGGTGGCATAGACTCAGAGGGGTCTGTGGGGCTTTAAATAACTCCCCAGAGGACTCTTCTGAGGTTGTGGAGAGCCTTTTGGGGAGACCTCTGTCAATCAGCCAAATCATGCCTGATTTGTGATTCTCTGACTCAGCTTGTTTAAACTGATGGAATGTGTAATTCTGCTCTGATAAATCCCAAAAGTACTTGTCAGCATTGATTTGAGTATTTTCAGGCTTATCTGAGCCACATCACCCATCTCCACTTGTGGATGAGAAAGATAGTATTAAGAGCCACAGACAACTGAAGCACTATGTGCTCAGTTGAATTCCACAAGACTTCCTGTATAACTGGATCTGACACACATTTCAGAGTGCGGCTATAATAGGAAGTATTCTCTATTCTCACACTGATTAAGAGAACATTAAGGACACCTTTTCTTTCTGGCAATTCACGGTTGCTTTTGTTTCATCAGCTACAAATTGTCGTGCATTTTTATGAACCATTTTTAAAATACGAGGAGACTCTGCCTATGTGTTTTGCTTACCTCTCTGTCCTTCTCTGAAGATTTCTCAGGTTTTTCATCTAAGTAGGAGCTTCACTTGAGGAGAAATCCAACAACAACCAAGGGAGGTTCAGAACATTTACCTGAGATATTTCTCTCATCTTATCAGAATTCTTCTGGCTTTCTTTGAGAGTCTTTAGATGTTTTGCCTGAGGACAATCCCCCCCCCCCCACACACACACATTTTATTGAATTGTCAAATGTGATCCTTTTCTTTCAGAATTCTCAAATGAGCATTGGGCTGTGATTAATTGTTTTAAAAAACACTGTTTAAATGAACTATCAAATTACTTATAGACTGACTACCCTACTTTACTTTCTTTTTGCGGGAAATACAGTAAGTTGATCTTGTCTAATGAGTGATCACCTCAAGATCTGCAGCCAAATACCACAAACATTGACTCCTAAGCAGCTCTACAGATTCCTTATCTATTTAGTAGCCAGAAGCTTTTGAGTTTGATCAGCAAGCTCACAATGCACAATATTGTCTGTTCTATAATACTTGCTTGGTCTCATGTCAAAGCTGTGCCCCTTTTATTGAGCTAGTCAGAAGCAAAATCATCTTGTTGCTGGAACTTTGCCTCTAGGTATGTGTTGTTACCTGTGAGACCACAGGAGAAAGTTTTTCAAGCCCACAACTTTTGGATTGCTCTAGCTGCCTGCTGCCTAGTTGTCGTGCTATTCATTTTAACCTCCTTTCTCATTTTTCTCGTGCAGGGTGGCACTGTTGCTGGTATTTCATATATGTCATTTGAAAGAACAAGCCAATCTCTGTGGCTTGCAGATGTTAACATCACTAGCCACCTGTTCATTTCCTTACCACATTCTGAATACTGAATGATTTAGTAAGTTTGATATGTGATTTTTCTCCTATCTAGTCAGAGCTAGTAAAGGTCCTAGTTCTTTGTGGAATCACAAGAAACTAAAGTGAGTGCTCTGATTAGAGTTTCAGAGAACAGAGCAAAGCAGAGGGGAAAGGAAACAATACAACTGGGGTAGAAAGATTTTGATGTGAAAACATCTTATGCTGTGCCCTGGGGGGAAAGGCAATGGAAGTCATTGTGGAAATAATATGACATTCTTGGGGAAGGCAGGGAGGAGGAGTTGCAGCATTCTCAGGGGAAGGAAGGTTCACTGGGAGAAGCAATGGGGAGAGGAAGGACGGAGTGAGTGGAGAGGAAAGGGCTGCTCTGCCTCTTCTTGCCACTACCATCATCTCAGGCAAGTAACCAGTCACCGCCACCTCCTCTACCCACCTGCAGCAATGGCAGGTCTCTGCTGGTCTTCTCGCCACCTCTCCCACTGCTGCCCCCACAGACCACAGCAGGGCCCACACACAAAGACAGTGGTGGCAACTCACATGCAGCAGCCACCAGCCCAGCTTTTGGGTAGCCACTGCAGTAGTTGAGCATGGCCCTGCTGCTGCCTGTGGTGGCAGCAGTGGGAGAGGTGGTGAGAGAACCAACAGAGACCCATGGTTGCAGAAGGTAGGTGATGGTAGATGAGGTGGTGGCAGCTGGTTACAGCAGTGGTGAGGAGAGTCAGTGGGGTCCACTTGTTCCTTCCTTCCTCTCCCCACTGCTTCCTTTCCCCAGGCCAACCTTCCTACTCCTCAGAACACTGCCATTCCTCCTCACCTCCCCTGAGAACATCTCAAATCCACAACATCATACATTATGAGTTTAAGTGAAACGTAAAAGTGAAAACCGGAGGAACCAAAGGAAGGGGCATCCATACTTTTTGTAATCACTTTAAAGGCTTCCCCCACATATTGTAGCCAACAAGGATGTAATTTTTGTGAGGGAACCACCAGAGAGGTGTTCTTTAATTGCCCCTGAAAATAAATAGGGGAAAAGACACATGTAGCTCAATCTGGATACAGTGAAAGCAGTTACCAACAATCAATGGCCAAGAAGTTATTATAGAATCATGGAGTTGGAAAGGGCCATACAGATCATATAGTCCAACCCCCTGATTAATGCAGGATCTAGGATACATATCTGTCCAGCTGCTGTCAGTGAGGAGGCACTCACCACCTCTTTAAGCAGTCAATTCCACTGCTGAACTACTCTGACTGTGAAATCCCCCCCACTTAACTACTACAACCATATCGGGCCGATATCATTCTACACCCATTATTGTGGGTCCTAGCCTCTGCTGCTAACAGGAACCTTTCCCTGCTCTTCCCTAAGTGACAACCTCTTAAACATTTAAAGACAGCAGTCATGTCCCCTCTCAATCTCCTCTTCTCCAAGCTGAACATTTCCAAGTCCTTCAGCCTTTCCTCATAGGACGGTCCCCAGGACCCGAATCATTCTTGCTGCTCTCCTCTGAACCCTCTTCATTTTGTCCACATCCTTTTTGAAGTAAGGCCTCCAGAACTGCACATTGTACTCCACGTGGGGTCTGACCAATGTGGTACACAGCGGGATTAAGTTTTTTGAAAAGAGCCCCCCATCCACCCCACCTCAAACTTGTGCTGCCTGTATGGCTTTCTGGACAGGCAGGAAGTTGTAGTCATGGAGGTGGGGCATGTCCTGGCAGATGACGCAGATGGGTGTCTCTTTCTGGATACAGAAGAACTTGAGCAGCTCATTGTGAGCCTTGCAGAGGTGCCATTACCCCATGGGGCTACCTGGTTGCAGGAAGTCCTCATCTCTTCCCAGCAGTGGACCTTCTTGGCCAAGCTGCCCATGACTCTGTTGCGCTTCATCTCCTGCTGCTAGAAGAGGCTGCGTCCTCAAGGCATGTCCCTCTACCTGCCTGGTGGGAATGGTGCTGCGCAGCCAAGCCAGGCAGAAATGGCTGGTCTGAGGTGACAACAGTGGTGAGGAGAGGTGGAGGGGCCCCATCCTCTCCACTCTTAACTACTACAACCAAAACCAAACTCCAGAAGGAATGCAATCTTGCTTCAGTAATGTGTAGGTAAAAGGACAAAGTTGCTGAGCCACTTCTACATGTCTACTACCAGGTTGATTTCTACTATGATGGGTTTCACCCTCTGATTTTGCTTTCATTAAGTACTCCCCAGTAGATAAACAAAAGGAAATAGTATTTTTTGGCAGAAGACGTACAGAAGTAGCTCTGTATGTCCTTTTACCTGCATATTACTGAAGCAGCACTGCATACCTCCTAGAGGTCCAGTTTGGCATGGTGGCTAAGAGCAGCAGCCTCTAATCTGGAGAGTCAGATTTGATTCCCCATTCCTCAGGGAAGGATATTGCAACTCTCTGACTTGCTGATGCCTTTTCTTTCCCGGCTCTTTGCACTTTCTCCTATTCTGTGTCCCCCCCCCCCCCCCGCATGCAGCGAGATGTTGCCTCATTGTGAGGAGCAATGTAGAAACAGATCCTATTGGTCAGAGGAAACAAATGTTCTGGGGTTTGGGCCAGCCTAACTTACATATCTTTGCTTTAGAACATGCTGTAGAAGGAAAAGGGAGGGGGGTTCCATTGGCAAGGAAGAGGGGGAGGGGGAAGGAAAGGAACACTTGGGTATTTGTGCCCCCCCCCCGCCATGACATTCTCATATAGATCTTCCACAAGAACTGGATTTTCACAACTTTTTTTCCACCTGATCCCAAGATAACTATTGTCATTTATATTGGCAAGTGCTGAGTTTGCTATTAGTACTCATTCACTATTAGACATATCATTTAACTTTCATATGAAAGGGCTATAATATTTACAATTTTAGAGAAGAAACTGCTAAATCTTTCTGTACCTTAGGCCACTGGTTTCTTCTTTGGACCCAGGCACTTTGAGTGTTTGGATCATGCATCATGGTTATGTAGGAAATGACTTGAACACCAGACTCTGAAGCTGGAACTTATCCTAGGAAACAACTTGGTACTGCATGAACTTCATGCACAGAAAAGGCTGATTCATATCTCTGCAACTCCCAGGATTGATTTCTCCAAAGAACTCTTCTTGGGCTGCCCTGGGGGGCAATTCAGAAGCTTCAGCAATTGCAGAATACAGACACTCCTTTATTATGTGTTGCCAGGTGATACCCATACACCAGTGTTGCCCATATTTGAGGTGTTTTGAATTTTGATGGGGAGATCTGAAAATTACTTAGTGACTTAGCAATAGCGGATGGGATTCCAGCCTATGTTGCCTGAAGCTGAACCTTTTGAAGATGTAGGTCCTGTGGCAGGGAAAGAAAGAGTCATGTCCTTCTCTCCTCTCCTATGTTTTTTATTGTCTTTTATTGTTCTAAATAGAGCCTCTTGTGGCGCAGAGTGGTAAGGCAGCAGACATGCAGTCTGAAAGCCCTGCCCATGAGGCTGGGAGTTCGATCCCAGCAGCCGGCTCAAGGTTGACTCAGCCTTCCATCCTTCCAAGGTCGGTAAAATGAGTACCCAGCTTGCTGGGGGGTAAACGGTAATGACTGGGGAAGGCACTGGCAAACCACCCCGTATTGAGTCTTCCATGAAAACGCTAGAGTGCGTCACCCCAAGGATCAGACATGACTCGGTGCTTGCACAGGGGATACCTTTACCTTTATTGTTCTAAATATTTAATCATTGTTGTAAACTGCCCTGAGCCAACTTGTGGGGAAGAGGGGATCTAGAAATTAAATAATAATCAATCAGTGAATAAAATGAACCCAGTCAGTTTTGTGATTGCATAGATACAAAAATCAGGCAATACAATCCATCTAATGTTGGTCTTTTAAAGGATGCAGAGCAGCAAGAAACACTGTGCTTTATACAAGTTGGTCATTTTAATGACTTCAATGCCTGTGAATCTGAGGGAAACTGTCTCTTTCCTGGTAAATGAGGTAATTTCATTCTTAGACTAGGCAAAAGCCTCCAAAAGCTGCAATGGCCAAGCAGCTACAGGCAAAGCTGCTCAGTATGGTAGTTGGTACTTTCTTTGGGATTAATTTTCAGGGAATGCTGAGGCAATCCAGTCAGTGTATTTGGTGAGCAGTGATGCTCCATAATTCTCAGCATGCTTGTAACCACCCACAATCCAAGTTTGGCCTTTACAAAGGAAACAATTTAAATAAGGTCTACACCAGAACTAAATCCTGTTGAGCAAATGCAATGGGCCTTACTCCCAAGTAAATGTGTGCACAATTGCTGCCAGGTTTCTACCCCTCTCTCGCAGCCCTCCTCCTGTTCCTTTTCTTCTTCTCAGATTGCAGCGCATCAGAGATTTCCTCCATATCCTTGCATGGCTGCAGATGTGGCCTCGTTTTTATGCCTAATGACATATTAACGTCTAATATTGGCACTCTATTCAGATCAGGGAACAATAAAGATGGCTTCCTTTACAACCGTGCAAGAGAGAACCCCTTTAAAGCATTATTGGGTAATCACAGAAACAATTAATTTCCAGAGAGAGGAGCTGGATAATTTGATGAAACCCAACAAACAATACTTCTGACTACTAATGCGGTAATTAATGATGATCAATCAGGCCATTAATTGTATTCTTCTTGCAAAGGGACTGAGCGCAGAGAAATCATCAAAGTGGCAAATTGCACGTTTTTAAAATGGATGGGGTATGAATAGAAATTTTGAAAATCAGCTTGGGTGGTAAGAAGACAAATTTTAGAGTATGCTAAGAGAATACATTAAGGGATTGAAATTGCAATTAAAATGAGGGAAAGAATGGCTCAGTGGTATTAAGGAGAGTGTATTTAAGTGATGCCTCAAGTGGGGTAAAGGTAAAGGTAAAGGTATCCCCTGTGCAAGCACCGAGTCATGTCTGACCCTTGGGGTGACGCCCTCCAGCGTTTTCATGGCAGACTCAATACGGGGTGGTTTGCCAGTGCCTTCCCCAGTCATGACCGTTTACCCCCCAGCAAGCTGGGTACTCATTTTACCGACCTCGGAAGGATGGAAGGCTGAGTCAACCTTGAGCCGGCTGCTGGGATTGAACTCCCAGCCTTATGGGCAAAGCTTTCAGACGGCTGCCTTACCACTCTGCACCACAAGAGGCTCTAGTGGGGTATGATACCACAATTAAAAATTAAAAATATCTTTAAATGGCAAGACAAAATCTGAGTCCAATGGCACCTTTAAGACTAACAAAGATTTACAATCTCCTCTTGTAAACAGTTACAAAGCCTCTGTGTATAAGGTATTTTCCTGCATTTCCCTTTCAAAACTGTGGCAGGCAATGCCTTAGTTCTGATTAAAATGAATGAAACCAAGCCATTGTAAAGATACAGGATCTTAAATGTTGACAGATGTGTCTCAGTTCAGTATCTCTGGCCTGTTGCTACTTCCTTTCTTCAACTTTGTTGCTGTACCCTAAGGCTGCCCCCCTCCCTGTTTTTGTTCTCGGCTAGAGAACCCAATGCTTTCCCTGCACTGTGCCCAGGCTGCTGCAGCTAATATTTACTCTGATCCTAACAAGCTTGTTTTTTTGGAGCTGGTGCTGAGAAGGATCTGGGCTCCTTGGGACTGATTGTTGATGCGGCTCATAAGTCAGCAGTCAATATTATCGATTTTGCTGGTTGAATTGTGCACTCCTTGCAATGCGGTGGCACGGGCTGCAAACTAATAGGCCAATGAAGGAGCTCAACAAGCTGGTATTCGTGTGAATTACTCCAGCAAAACGTGACTTCTGTTTGGAACGTGGTGAGATTATTAGCTGCTGCCGAAGTTGGCGTTACTAATCAGGAAACAAAGGAAAGGTGTACAGACTTCTCCTTTCCCATGCTTTAGCTTCCATGGGCAGGGTCAGCCCTGTTTGCTACAGCACACAACTAGATGTGTGTGGGAAATCCCATGGGCAAGAAGGTACTTCTCCCCCTAGGTTAGCCTGGTTTGGTCTGCACAAATTTGGTCCACCAAGCCAGTAACTCAATCTATTTTTGCTGTCTGCTTGGGATGCTGGAAACAGGGGTGCAGTTAAGAATTTGGTGGGTAACAATAGATGGCTGTTTGGCTACTTTGGCTTTGTTGGAGCACAGCTTTTATGGGTCCCCTTTAGATTATGTATCTTAACCATGTACTTGCTTGCACTTGCTGTTACCATGTTAGGCCACACCCACTTTTGAAGATCAATGGGGATCCACATGGGCTGGAAGAGAACTCATTCTGTGATCTGATCCCAGAGGTTCTTTTCAGAAGTGGCAGATCTGAGGTGCACATAGGTAGCCCTATGGTTCAACTCTTCAGGCCCTAACTCCTACAAAAAGATTAAACATAAGGATGTGCCAATGAAGTCAGTGGATATACATTATTTATTTATTTGTAACCTGCTTTTCACCACAGTGGGGAAAGGGAAACAAAGCCACTTACAATGCAAAAACAAACAGGAGAAGGGATGAGACATCCAGTGTCACATCCAGGCTCATGAAAGTTGCTGATGATGCTAATCGGATGCCATCGAGAACCAGGAGTTGGGGCCTGATGACCCAACCAGAGAACTTAGCTGGATTTAATATCTTAGCTGGATTTAACTTCAGCTGACTCCACTTGAGGCAGCCCACCATGACCTCCAAACATCTGGTCAAGGACTTAGGAGGGATGGACAAATAAGTTGCCCATCAGCAGATACAACTGGGTGACACCAGCATCAGAGGAACTAGTTGGCTATTGTGTGAGACAGGATGCTAGACTAGACTTTCTGATCCAGCAAGGCCCTTTTTGTATGTGTAAATTGTATGCCCCATCAACATGGAACTGTGCACCTTAAAAACACTTTCCTGATTGAAGGGGCAGAACTGGCCCAAATATCTGTGCAATATAATAATCAGGAGCAAAATGTTCTTGAATAACATTAAAAAGTCCTTGTTAAATCAGACCACTGGCTAAATAGGTCACTGGAAGTCCCATGGAACGTAGATGACCATCCCCTTGTCTTTAGCATGAGAAATGTAAACATCTGCTGCATCTGTACATGGAGGTTCCATTTAGCTATCATAGCCAGTAGCTATCACTAGACCAATTCTTCATGAATTTATTGGATCTTTTAGAGTGGCCATCCAAACTTACCCTTTTGGCAACGAGTTCAGCAAGATAATTCTGTGTTGAATGAAGAAATACGTCCTTCTATCAGTCCTGAACCTATTGTTTCTCAACTTCATTGACTGACTCTGGATTTTATCATTATGAATGTAGGAGACACATTTCCCTTTCTTAATCTGAAGTCATGGCGTGTTAATATTGATTTTTTTTTGCCAGATTTATTTTTAAAAAATATTCTTTTGATGAAAGAAACATGGTCTCAAGTCTGCAGCAAAAGCTGTTTTTTATTTATTTTTTTAGCAAGAGGGGGATAATTTAAATAGAACATTGTCCCTGCATTCATGACATTCCAAATCCCTTTGCAATGATCTAAAGTGCCATTTCTACACCTAAAGCTTCTTTCTGTATGAGTTTCAGACAAGGAACAGCTATGATTGTGTGTTAATTTGCTTTGCCTTAAAATCATCAAAACTCATTGAATGTCTGTTTGTGCTGGTTTAATAAATCATATTTATTACATGACTTCTGTTTAGATTTTGCTATGGAACAGTGTGACTACCTACTTCATTTTCCTGGCTTTTTTCCCCTTTGACATTTTTTGGATGGTTTGCTCGAGCAGGAGTCCCAAAATGCACCTCAGACTTATTGAGTAAAGCTTTAAATTAATATTGCTGGACTTCTAAAGACATTTAATATTATTTTATTGTCTATATGATGAGAATTTTAAACATTGTGAATTGCTTTGTAAGGAAGGATGGCATATAATTGAAAGTAATAGTAATAGTAATAGTAATAGTAATAGTAATAGTAATAGTAATAGTAATAGTAATAGTCGGTTCTTATATGCCGCTTTTTTCTACCTGAAGGAGTCTCAAAGCGGCTTACATTCGCCTTCCCTTTCCTCTCCTTAAACAGACACCCTGTGTGGTAGGTGAGGCTGAGAAAGCCCTGATATCACTGCTATCAGTGCTGTGGCGAACCCAAGGTCACCCTGCTGGATGTGGAACCCAAGGTCACCCTGCTGCATGTGGAGGAGGAGAGGGGAATCAAACCTGGCTCACCATATCAGAAACTGGGACTCCTAACCACTACACCAAATTAATGGCAGTTTAGGGATATGTGATAGTCCCGTACCCATCTTTGGGAGATGTTTGATAGCATTAATGGGATTCTTATTAGCTTATTTAGAAATTCCCTTGATGCTTTCCCTAAAGATAAAAAATAGAAATAAAGCCTAATGTATTTACCACAGAGGTCCTGTGGATTCCTGGAGCTACTCAGTAGCTATATATAATATTTTGTTTATTGTGGAGTTGAGGACAAATTCTATTATGTCACAATTATATATTGCGATCCAGAGACATCTTACATGCTAATATATCCTTTCCTTATTCTATGAAAACTTTAAACAAGATACTAGGAATTCTTGTGAGTAATTAAGAGAAACGACTTGGTATAGAAAGAGATCTAGCCAGCTAGCGGTTGTCTGCAGTTGTTTTTCTGTTCAACAACTCTTCTGGAGGCCAGGGAGGAAGTCTGCTCAAAAAGCAGGAAGTCTCCTCTTGAGCCAGTCAGGACACTGGAGGAGATAATCTATCTAATAATGACAACAACAACTTTATTTTTATAGCCCACCCTTCCTGGTTGGCTCAGTATATGCTAAGTATACATCTCCTCCAGTGCCCCCTGCAGGACACCCCTTGTATTCTGCTCGGTTATGCACACTGCAGCTCTTGCATATTTCAACAGAATGCAGGACTCTCATCTGGTGACAGTGTGATGTGCTGCCAATTGCTCTGTGTACAATAGGTAGAGGGTGGTTCATCCAACAGGGTCTGGCCCCTTGTTGTGAAGGGAGGGCTCTCTGTTCACAACTGGTGGGCAGGGCATGAGTGGCGCAAGTGAATATTTGAGCATTCCCCCTTTTGGTGCATTAACGGTGACCTAGTTGTTATAAAAAGGGTTGGCTGTGGGGGGCCCAGGCATGCATCAATATTCTTTTTCTAGAATGCTAAGTTTCAAAGAGGCTAGAAGCTGAATGTCACATCTTTGGCTGATTTCACATTAAAAGCTTGCTTTGTATTTTCTTCGTTGCTGCCATCCTTCCAGCTGAAGTGCTCTCAGAAGTCTGCTTCCTAATGTGCCATTCTGCTCTGCTTCTTCAGAGCTGGTGAATGGGGTTTTCCTTTACACACAATCTGGTGAAGGATCACATTTTAGTTCCACCAGTGCTTTCATCACTGCAGAGGCGCTGGTCTTTTCATCTTAGCACATGCACTGGATTAATACAGCACGATAATGTGAGGTAATGCTCCCAGAACAACATATAGTCCTACCTTTTCTAGATTCATTTTTTAAACAGGCCAGCCTCCTCTAAAAACAAAACAAACAAAAAAACAAATCAAAATGGGTTTAAACTACAAGTACAACGATATAGAATCATAGAATCAAAGAGTTGGAAGGGGCCATACAGGCCATCCAGTCCAACCCCCCGCTCAACGCAGGATCAGCCCTAAGCATCCCAAAGCATCCAAGAAAAGTGTGCATCCAACCTTTGCTTGAAGACTTCCAGTGAGGGGGAGCTCACCACCTCCTTAGGCAGCCTATTCCACTGCTGAACTACTCTGACTGTGAAAAACTTTTTCCTGATATCTAGCCTATATCGTTGTACTTGAAGTTTAAACCCATTACTGCATGTCCTCTCCTCTGCAGCCAGCAGAAACAGCATCCTGCCCTCCTCCAAGTGACAACCTTTCAAATTCTTAAAGAGGGCTAACATGTCCCCTCTCAACCTCCTTTTCTCCAGGCTGAACATTCCCAAGTCCCTCAACCTATCTTCATAGGGCTTGGTCCCTTGGCCCCAGATCATCTTCGTCGCTCTCCTCTGTACCCTTTCAATTTTATCGATGTCCTTCTTGAAGTGAGGCCTCCAGAACTGCACACAGTACTCCAGGTGTGGTCTGACCAGTACCGTATAAAATGGGACTATGACATCTTGTGATTTTGATGTGATGCCTCTGTTGATACAACCCAAAATGGCATTTGCCTTTTTTACCGCTGCATCACACTGCCTGCTCATGTTTAGTTTACAATCCACAAGTACCCCAAGGTCTCGTTCACACACAGTGCTACCTAGAAGCGTATCCCCCATCCAGTAGGCATGCTTTTCATTTTTCTGACCCAGATGCAGAACTTTACACTTATCTTTATTAAATTGCATCTTGTTCTCATTTGCCCATTTTTCCATTGTGTTCAGATCTCGTTGAACTCTGTCTCTATCTTCCGGAGTATTTGCCAGTCCTCCCAGTTTGGTGTCATCTGCAAACTTGATGAGTAGTCCCTCCACCCCCTCATCTAGATCATTAATAAATATGTTAAAAAGTACCGGGCCGAGCACTGAGCCCTGAGGTACCCCGCTACTCACCTCTCTCCAGTCTGATGAAACACCATTGACAACAACTCTTTGAGTGCGGTTCTCTAACCAATTCCCTATCCACCTAAAATAGGCACTAAGCCTTTCTGCTTTCTCTGCATCTTTCGTTAGAGTTTGTCCATCTGCACCCAACAGTGGGCCTATTGCCTCCTTGACTTTACGTTTGCTCCTCACATAACTGAAAAATCTTTTCTTGTTACAATGGTCTTCCCTGGCCAATCTTAGCTCACTCTCAGCTTTGGCCTTTCTGATGATTGATCTACAGTGCCTAGTAACCTGTAGGTACTCTTCTTTAGAGCTCTGTCCTTCCTTCCATTTCCTGAACATTTTCCTTTTCTTTCTTAGTTCCTCTTGAAGTTCTCTGTTCATCCAAATAGGCTTCTTAGAGCTCCTGCAGTGTTTTCGTATTTCTGGAATAGTCATTGATTGAGCATGCAATAGCTCTTGTTTGAGTAGCGCCCACCCTTCACATGCTCCCTTCCCTTCCAGCATTCTCGTCCATGGTATGACACTCATCATGTCTCTGAGTTTATTAAAGTTTGCCCTACGAAAATCCAACATCCGCATCTGGCTACAAGCTTCCTTGGCTCCCCATCTCAAAAGGAATTCTATGAGGACATGGTCACTTCCCCCTAGGGTCCCCACCTCCTTCACCTCATCCACCAACTCTTGCCTGTTGGTCTAGATATCAGGAAAAAAAATTTCACAGTCAGAGTAGTTCAGCAGTGGAATAGGCTGCCTAAGGAGGTGGTGAGCTCCCCCTCACTGGCAGTCTTCAAGCAAAGGTTGGATACACACTTCTCTTGGATGCTTTAGGATGCTTAGGGCTGATCCTGCGTAGAGCAGGGGGTTGGACTAGATGGCCTGTATGGCCCCTTCCAACTCTATGATTATATGAAAACAAAACAAAACACAAAACAGTCCCGTGCAGATTTACAGGGACTGCCAAATAAAGCACGAAAGGGGGGAGAGGAGGAGATGACCAACCTTCTCACTTCTGTCTTTCACTCACACCTAAACATGATGCCACTCCCTCTCCATTTCCATCTTACCTTCTGAGCCCCTAATCCCTGGCTGGTGGAATTACAGCTCATTTGCAGGGGAAGAAAAGAGAGGCTATGGCCCTGATCCATAGGAGGAAGGGACCACAATGGGCCCCTGGAAGTGCCGGGCCTGTTGCACGTGCGACATGTGTGACATGGATAAACTAGCCCTGTGTGTAAGGCTGAAGAAAGACCGATGCCATTAAGAAGCCAAACTATAGCAAGAACTAGAACAAAGTTTGAGTCCAGTGGTACCTTTAAAAATGACAAAGCTTAATTCTGGGTATAAACTTTTATAGCCATGCACAGTTCATCACCACCAGTTGACCTTGTTCTTGAACCTGAATGCCTTCACATTGACATCTCAAGCAAAACCTCGAGGAAATCTGCACCCCCATTGCAAATGGGAAAAGACTATGCTTCCACAGAACCTTAATTTTCCACACAAGTATCAAAACTGGGGGCACCTTGTTCTTCATCACCTGCTTTTTACCTCCATTGTACAGCTCATTGTGATAATTGGCTTGTCCTTAGAACTGAAACGGTTCCCCATGAACCAATTTCAAGCTCCAAATGGTATAATGGGCATCCCAGCTATGACAGCATCCCTCTGACTTCCCAGTCATTACTGATCAACTTTGAGGAATGTTGACACTGCAGAACATTTATTTATTCCACTGAGATTAATATAATTTTTTTGTCACTTTGCCTTAAATCACTTGTGACAGTTCATGGCAAAGCAGCACATTTTATAGGGCCCAGTGACACTTGCCATGGCTCTCCCATAGCAATTGGATTTTTGACAGATTTGTCTTAATTAGAGGCATTGGGAGGAAGAGCGTGAGGGAAATGGAGATGGAGAAATTTAACTGCATTTGAGAGAGATCTTAATTAAGAATGTTCAGCTCATAATTCACGTTTGACAGAAGAAGAGAGAGTGAGATAGTTCTACTTACATTGTACGATCAAGTGGTAAAGGCCGTCTTTGGGTGGAGCCATTTCAGGCTTCAGAAGGAGGGCTTGTGGGTTCTCCCTAGTCTGAAAAATTAAATCTGTGCAACTGGAGAACTAGCATGTTGGGGAGAAAGATTCTGTCTGTCATAGGATCAATTCTGGGGAAGGGGAATGTAAAATGGCCATGTATATGAGCACTATCAGCATTCTAACATGTGCTCCATGGGATTTAGAGCTTATAGTGTAACTGGAACGATGCAGAGGAAGCAATAATTTTAACAGCAGTATTTCTAGGAAATTTGGAAATATGGCTGAGGAAGAATGATCAAATTTTCACTGAGGACTTGTGTTGCACATGAGCTCGAAAGATTAGCTACCACCGCTATGGTGGTTTGTGCAGTTGCAGTACATGCTTGAGATCAGGAAAGCTGTGTTGGAATGGTATGAGCTTTTGACCTGGGAACTAAATTATTCCTTAAAATTCTCTCTCACACATTCTCTTCTGTAGACCAGTTTGATCTATACTTATCGTTCATAGGTTTCCTATAAGAAAAAAAAATCCTTTGTAAATAAAATAGCTTTGGCAATTTGTGTTAGCGTTCTGCAACTAGAAAAGCATAAACCAATTTATGTTTTCCTTCATGCAAATACTTTACCTCTGTTGCAGAGTAATTTCTGTACAGATACTTTTTGATGTTACTTTATCTCAAAGAATATGTTCATTTATTATATTGTTGTATTTCAAATTATATTAAGACATCAATTTAAGGATAAGAACTATTCCTTCCAGTGGCATTCGTTTACAATATTTCACTATGAATTTTTTCTAGCTTGCATAGCATTGGTTGTATCATTTAATTACTCATAGAAAGGAGGCTGGCTTAGGTTTAATTGCATTGCTGTATCTGGACATTTGAGGTTTTTCCTTTACTTCAGTTTGCCATCTTCAGCAGAAATTGGGCCCACAGGTGGTTGAGGAGTGAGTAAGGCCTCCTCCAACATATTGTTTTTGTAGGAAAACATGTACAGGCTCTGAAGAACCTGCTACAGTTTAGATAAAACACACTTAGTTGAGTTAGTCCCACTGTATTACTTTTTACTTTGGAATTCCGTGGGCTGTGTTCTTGTGTGTTTTTCCCTTGAATTTTGTTCTGCCGCTTTTCCCTCATTCTTTTGAATTCAACACCCTTTTCTTCTCTCTCTGTCTCTCTCTTTTATAACCGACTCCTTTATAATTTTTTTTCTTTGCTTAATACAATTTACTTCCCCAGCCTTTTGGGCACAAACAGCTTACTGGAGATGTTCCCAGCAGTCAAGCCTTTAAGCTTGAGTTTGAATTTGTTGCTTGCCTTGATGCACCATTCTTTTTTCTTTCTCACATAAGGATTCTGTAGCTGAAACCCTCCCCCCCAATGCAATTTATAAATGGAAACATCACTTGAGACATGTATGTGAGGGGGAGGGTGGCATCCAAGGGTTTTTTCCTGTCCTCAGGAGAGGGATACCAGAGAATCCCCAGGAATTGGATTTTTTTTATCATTCTGCTTGGGCCCAACACAGCCCAGCAGACCTTGGGGGGGGGGGGTTGTCCCCACAGGATGAACTCCTTTGCAGGCTCTATCAGAAAGACAAGTTTGAAATGGTCTGCCCAGCAGAGCCCAGCCAAATAGGTGGGAAGAGGTATCCCTTCAGTATTGGCTGTTTTGCCGGCTTTTTTTTTTTTTTTTTTTTGCGGCATTCCAAGGTTAGTGATAGAATCATATATTGCTGAACTCATGCTGCTTGTTAACAATCAAACAACAAACAAATAAACATGGAATCATCAAGGAAAGGGGGGGAAATGCCAGAAGGTGCATATTGGGAGGAACAATCTCAATGCAAATGGTGGCAAAGTGGCCTCTGAGGAGCAGACAGGACAAGCGAAGGGGAGAATCGTTATGCTTTTGAATTACCTTCATCTTGGGAGCAAAAAAAAAAAGGGGGGGGGAGTTGCCACAAAACTACTTTCAGAAAACCAAGGGATACAGTGATGAGAACGTGACCTGAACATTAGAGGGAGAAAAATGAATGCAGAACAAAAAATAAAACCACACAGAAGCATATGGTGAAAGCAAGGGGAAATGCAGAATGGAAAAGAAAAACCAAGGGACATGCACAGTAAAAGTGCAGGAACACACCAGTGCATGTAAGGCCTCTGAAAATCTCTATGTGCGCGACTGCATGGAAATAATAAGATATGATAGGCTTACCATATATTTAAAAGCAAAAAAGAGGACATATTTCTTGACTAGTTACTTCAAACAAGTGATCACTATGACAAATCTCATTCTAAATACTCCTACTATTGAAGTGTGATAACTTCTGCTAATTGGGGATATTCCTAACCTTGTATTCCAAAAAGAGAGATTTTCATCTATTTTTAAAAAAAGAGCCCAAAGGAGTATGGTCACAAAAAAAGATGACATGTCCCCCCAAAATAGGATATCTGGTAAACCTAGGTGTGATTATATATATTTTCTAGGACTTTTACCCTGCATATAATCATTTATTTATTTTTTAAATGTATATTCCACCACCCAAGGCAATGCCGTCTCATGGCAGATCACAACATTAAAAACCCCATTTAAACCCCCCATGCATTACAATAAGCAGGCGGTAAAAATTCATATCCCTCTTCTCAAATGAAAGGACTGCACCTCGGTGTGCCAGAGAGTTCCATATGCCAAACAACCAATATGATGGCCTATAAATAAGGTTGCAGTAGATCCCAGGGAAAGATTGCTCTAGTATTGTGCTAGAAGGAATCTAGATGCTGAATACTAGGGTCTTTTCCAGGGTATCCATGCTCTAAGAAAGCTTTCCAGCCAAGAAAAACACCTCCCCCCTTCCTTCTATAACAAGAGGTCTCAGAAATGTCCAGCATGGCATCATACCATTTGGTCTGCGGTACTCATGCCAAATGAGCCTCTTGTGGCGCAGAGTGGTAAGGCAGCCGTCTGAAAGCTTTGCCCATGAGGCTGGGAGTTCAATCCCAGCAGCCGGCTCAAGTTTGACTCAGCCTTCCATCCTTCCGAGGTCGGTAAAATGAGTACCCAGCTTGCTGGGGGGTAAACGGTAATGACTGGGGAAGGCACTGGCAAACCACCCCATATTGAGTCTGCCATGAAAACGCTGGAGGGCGTCACCCCAAGGGTCAGACATGACTCGGTGCTTGCCCAGGGGATACCTCTACCTTTACCTTTACCTTTACTTATGCCAAACCAGGCTTGGTGGAGTATGGGAAGTGAGTGTCAAGGCAACTTATGAGAACTCACAGATCATTGGAGAGTTTTGGAATCTCATGATATTCTCATAAGTGTGATAATATTTACATTTAAATGTTTTGAAAAAGCTAAATTTGTGTACTCTAATGGAGCAGAATCCCAGAAAGAGGGAACAATCTCCTCCCCCACACCGTTACCTAGAGTAGCCTGCCAGCTCTAGATTTGAAAATGCAGAATCATAGAATCATAGAGTTGGAAGGGGCCAAACAGGCCATCTAGTCCAACCCCCTGCTCAAAGCAGGATCAGCCCAAAGCATCCTAAAGCATCCAAGAAAAGTGTGTATCCAACCTTTGCTTGAAGACTGCCAGTGAGGGGGAGCTCACCACATTCTTAGGCAGCCTATTCCACTGCTGAACTACTCTGACTGTGAAAATTTTTCTCCTGATATCTAGCCTTTATCGTTGTACTTGTAGTTTAAACCCATTACTGTGTGTCCTCTCCTTTGCAGCCAACAGGAACAGCTTCCTGCCCTCCTCCAAGTGACAACCTTTCAAATACTTAAAGAGGGCTACAATGTCCCCTCTCAACCTCCTTTTCTCCTGGCTGAACATTCCCAGGTCCTTCAGCCTATCTTCATAGGGCTTGGTCCCTTGGCCCCAGATCATCCTCGTCGCTCTCCTCTGTACCCTTTCAATTTTATCGATGTCCTTCTTGAAGTGAGGCCTCCAGAACTGCACACAGTACTCCAGGTGTGGTCTGACCAGTGCCGTATACAATGGGACTATGACATCTTGTGATTTTGATGTGATGCCTCTGTTGATACAGCCCAAAATGGCATTTGCCTTTTTTACCGCTGCATCACACTCCCTGCCCATGTTTAGCTTACAATCCACAAGTACCCCAAGGTCTCGTTCACACACAGTGTTACCTAGAAGCGTATCCCCCATCCAGTAGGCATGCTTTTCATTTTTCTGACTCAGATGCAGAACTTTACACTTATCTTTATTAAATTGCCTCTTGTTCTCATTTTCCCATTTTTCCATTGTGTTGAGTATTTGCCAGTTGAACTTGTTGAACTTCTGGAGTATTTGCCAGTCCTCCCAATTTGGTGTCATCTGCAAACTTGATGAGTAGTCCCTCTACCCCCTAGTCCATCTAGATCATTAATAAATATGTTAAAAAGTACCGGGCCGAGCACCGAGCCTTGAGGCACTCACCTCCCTTCAGTCTGATGAAACACCATTGACAACAACTCTTTGAGTGCGGTTCTCTAACCAATTCCCTATCCACCTAACTATCTGAAAATCCAGATTGCAGTCCTTCAATTTATCCATCAGAATACCTAGAGATTTAGGGAATAGAGTCTGTTTGGAGGAGAGCAAGGTTTGGAGAAGTCCCATATATACTCGCGTATAAGCCGACCCACATATAAGCCAAGGCACCTAATTTTACCACAAAATCTGGGCAAACTTATTGACTTGCATATAATCTGAGGGTGGGAAATGCTCCATCATCACAGGCTCTCCCATCCAGCCTCCCCCTCCCCAAAGAAATACAGAAAAGTCAAGAGGATGAATAGCTGCTGGTTTTTTTAACCCACTTTTCACCCACAGAAACCAAAAGAATAGTTTGGAAGAAGTGATTAAGAGGAAGAAGTGAAGGCGAAAGGAAAAAAAAAAGATCAGAGTCCCTTAGTCATACTGTTGATGTCCTACAAGCTGCCAGAGCAAAAATTGACTGGCTGGAGCAGAGTTTTATTTTAATTACTGTATATATTCGCATATAAACTGAGGAGGGTTTTTTCAGTGTGATAAAGGGTGCTGAAAAACTAGGCTTATATGCGAGTATATAGGGTACTTCAATACAGTCTCATGCCATAGAATCTACCTTCCAAAGTGGCCAATTTCTTTAGGTGAACTGAACTCATAATAGCAGATCTTCAACCACTGTCTGAAGGTTCATAACTCTGCCTTTACCCAGTATCTGTAGAAATCACAAACAATGGGAAACAATTCTGATTATTCTATAAATGCCAGAATCTCTTTAGAGCCTGTAGATTTCTCTGCAATATCAAAATGTTAAAAGTGTACACTTTTGAGCTCTGAGAAGTAATCATGGGACTAGCCAGACAACCTCTAAGCATTGGATTCAGTTTTGAACTCCAGCTTGGTCAGATTGTGTCAAGTTCTCTTGGGATGAGATTTTATCTGATCAATAGTAAGTAGACCTAATTCAGTGGCAAAGCTTGATCTAATTATATTTTGCAATCATCATTATCAGAAAGTTCCAATAATCTATGATACAGCAAACTCATTTGTTCCCCAGGATTCACTTTACATAATTTTAAACAAATGCTTAAAGATCTTCATTAGCTCCATGTTCGTTTCTGGGTACAATTTGAATTGCTGGCATTAACATTAAAAGGTAAGGAACAATCTGCCTTGTGAAGTACCTTATAAGATCTGAGATATGCATTTGAGACCTTCTTAGGGTAACACAGTGATTTGGCACTGTGGCTTTAGACATAGTATGATAGTTTATAGCATTATCATTAATATCTTTTGCCTGTCCCAGTCATTTCTGTTTTGTCCAGCAATTGCTCTCCTTTTTATTTATTTTTTAAAATCAATTTTGGGAAGTATTTATTCTGTTAAAATGAACCTTGAAGTTAATTGTGGAGAAATGCAAGTTTTGTTTAAAAGAAAATAGGTAAATGTAGTGGTGATACATGTAGATAAATGTAGTGTTCTCACCTACCAAATGCTGGAAAATGGAAAATCTTTGTCTTGCTTAATGATAATGCCATAGATTTCCTTCCCTTTATTCCTGGGGGTTTGGGCAGATCATTAGCTGGTTTGGGAAGTATTCGTAATGACAGTATAAAGTAAAGGTAAAGGTATCCCCTGTGCAAGCACCGAGTCATGTCTGACCCTTGGGGTGATGCCCTCTAGCGTTTTCATGGCAGACTCAATACGGGGTGGTTTGCCAGTGCCTTCCCCAGTCATTACCGTTTACCCCCCAGCAAGCTGGGTACTCATTTTACCGACCTCGGAAGGATGGAAGGCTGAGTCAACCTTGAGCCAGCTGCTGGGATCGAACTCCCAACCTCATGGGCAGACAGCTCCAGACAGCATATCGCTGCCTTACCACTCTGCGCCACAAGAGGCTCATTTTAATGACAGTATATTAAGCATCATTAGGACAAAATCAAAGAGATTGTCTCTGAACATAAAACTTTGCCGCATGCATAGTGAGCTGGCTTACATAAAACTGAGCTAGTGTTATTGATAAATTAGGATCCTGTTCTCTACTGGAAAGTAGCTGGAAAAATCATTTGTTTCTAGTTCATTGAAGATAATGCCAGAAAGAGATTGTTCACTTAACTTTGGGAAATCTTGAGAAAGTAAACAAATTGCACCAATACTATACAAATTATACTTACAGATCTTTTATAGTGCTAAACTGCTTCACAGCAATACAGATAACCACCTGAATCTGTGTTCACCAGTGAGAGAATCACTTTGTCACAGAGCAGTCAGACCCTGGAGACAGCTCTGACTCCTCTGATTCTTTTTTTTTTATAAGATTTTTATTTTTATTTTCCAGAATTAAAGATAGTGAAATACATGCAATCTACATTGTTAGTACAGAAAAAAGAAAGGTTATGCTCTTCATTTAATACATTTAGTTCCCCGTTTCAATCCCCTTTTGTATTATTTTCTTAAATAGTTCAGGTAAGGGCCCCATTGTTCTTGAAAGGCCTCTTCTGTTCTTCGACTCCTCTGATTCTGATCTTATCAGTTGTGGAATCATAGTGAGGAGGCTATGATATATATACTGCATATGGCTACACTACATGCAGAGCACCTGCCTGAGGCAGAACACTTTTAAGGGGAATCAATATGGAAGGCAGGCTGTTGTGTCCATTTATTGTAGAAGTTGACTCATGAGAAAGGATGAATAAGATTTGGGCTGATTGTCTATTCTGCTTCCATTTCAGGTATGGCCAGAATTTTGGTGTGGGCCAAAGAACAAGAATTAAAGGAATTAATTTCTTGGCTCTTAGTCCATAGCTTGGAGCCTAGGGTGCAGAGTGAACCATCCCCATGGATCCAGAACCAGCTCGGAAGTTGGAGTTATGCCTCCCTCCTTTGTTTCATAATTTAAATTATATATTTCGTTGTGTTTTTTGTAAGGTGCTTTGAATGTCTAAGGAAAAAATGGATCCAAATAATTAACTAATTAAGAATGTCTTAGGCATTCAATAATAGTGAATTTCTACTGGAAAGATTCCCACTTCAGATATTAATGATATAAGAAAGGTCTGGTTGTAATTATACTAGCTGGGTCTAGAGTTGAGAAGAAGGGAACTGAGAGGGTACAGCTGAGTGCATGACATCTCCTGTTAAAGCATCCTAGGTAGCTGGTATTGGGGGGAAACCTGTCTCTATCTGAAATCCTGTAATACACAATTCTGAGCTAAAGGATTACTTTTGTATAAGGATACAATTTCTTGTATATGCAAAAGGTATCTTTTTATCAAATGACAATGCATCTATAGTTACTTAGATGAAATGTATTCATATGTCAGAGAAGACACTCCCAGGGATACATTTTCAAGAACAGTAATTATATTGTGTTAATAACTAATATGTACTTAGATAATAGTCCAAATGATAAAACCTTATGGATTTTCCAGACATAATTTTTTTTATTTTAAATTTGGATTTAGAAATGCCTTCTTTAAAAAATAACTTACTTGTAATGGCTCATTTTTTTTAAAGAAAGAAAAGTATCACAGTATTCGACGAAAACATTTTGCCATGGCCTGGAATGTTATTTAACTGTTTTAACCAATATTGAGTTCAGAAATGCTCCTACCATTTTGAGTTTTCAGCAAATAAATTCTGAAGTGTTTTAAGTGAAGACGTTGTATATTCAGTGAGAAAGCTAGGGAGCTATTTAGGCTGAAATATATGGGCTGCTGTCCTACATGAAATTGTAGACTATATATATATAGGTCTTTTATTAATCAAACAAATCTCCATAGTAAAAGTTATAGCACTTTTTAAGGGGAATGCACAGAGAAGTGGCTCAACAATTTTGTCCTCCAAGGACTTTGTCACTTGCACATTGTTATACAACAAGTGCCACAAAATGTCCAGGAATTTCCCAGCCTGGAGCTGGCAAATCCTAGTTAGGCATGCCCATGATGAGTCCTCCCACAAACACGACAAATAGGCTTGGAAAGGTCTGTGCCACCTCTCTCAACCTTTTTACCTCCTTAGAGCCTGCTTGGAATACTGTGGTTGCCTAGCAATAGCCACGAAGAGAATCTGATACTTAAAGTACCGGTGCTCCTTTTATCATTTTATCATTCAAACCCTCCCCGATTTTTCATTTTTTATTTTTAAGATTTCACTATTTTTTCTGTAAACCCAGGAACCTTTTCAGGTTTGTAAAAAGATCTACCTTTCCCATTCAGAGCTCCAGATTTGAGTATCCTCAGATTTGGCTGACTTTACTATTAGTATGTAGACATCCCCAAAGTACTTACTGCTTAGATGTCGTTTTGTCAACAGAAAAGCACCCAGGGAATAAAACAACAATGAAATGATTTTTCTAATGTGGTGCATTTTTGTTCCAACAACTACTTAATATTTTGATGAAAAGTATACCAATTGGGGGACTCGCTAGGACTTGCATTTTCCCTTTCCTTAGTAAATATGCCTTACCTTTCCTGACGCCCTGCTATAGCCTTTTCCTGCTTACATCTCACTTTTCTACTTCTGCACAGAAAATAATTTCTTTTGCTTTTTAAAGAGTCTCTGAAATTTGTAGGAAAATCTGTTTTCAGTGAATGTTTCGACATGAGTGATATCACTCAGATTTGCAGTTTTAAAAGGCTGACTTTTGCATCTGTTTCTGCACTAAAATCTGCCTTTCTGGGCACAAACCCGAATTGCCCTCTCACTTACTGCACAGTTAAGGAATTCCCTGTTACAGCAATTTTATTTTTCAAGACAGAATCTAAAATGGGGCTACCGAATGGAGAAATGCTTTCATTTGGGGTTTTTTTTTGTTCAGGCTGTCATTCTGTTATTTGTGCATGCCCCCTTCCTCATTGCCAACTTCCCTTCCCCCTTCCTCCCTGTGTCCCAAAACATCTGACTGTTTTTTAAAGGAGATTATTAGGTTACAACGCTGTCTTTAAATATATAAATATAACAAATAGCAGCTGTCTTATTTGTGTTGTAAAGTGATAATCTACTTTAAAAATCACATCCAGTATGCTTGGGCGGGGGGGGGGGGGAGTGATCAAGGGCACAGAATGGTGGAATTAGGTGCAAGCAAGCACCATTTTGCAGAAAAAGAACTTTTTGGAAAAGGGGAAGGAAGCAAACCATTATGAGAGGCTGCCTTCTTTTGACTCATATGAAAACATGGTGAATTTCAGCCTGGGAAATGAGGGGAAGAAAGCCCAAATGTGGAAAGCCTCGTGTTGACTTGAAGCATCCAAAGGAAATCAAAGCTAGGCTAAAATAAAACAAGGTATGCCTCAAATGCAGAAACAGTCAGTCACTGTGGCTCCTATCCACAAAAGTAGGTATCTGGAGATTGGGTCAAACTTGGTGATGATTTGCAAGGGAAAACTGATCCAGGGAAAGCACTGAAGCAAAATGTGACAATTTGTTTGTAAATAATGCAAAACAATGAGTTTCTCTGGAGAACATTTGCCTCTCCACAGCTAAGTCTATGCCGTGGGTTAGAAAATGTATTTGTATTTATTATTGGTTTTCTAGGCTGCCTCTCCCTGCAAGCAGGCTCAGGGCAGTTCACATCAAACATTTCACATGCAAAATAACCTCCAATACTAACAATGGCTCAATCCACACACATTGCATGACGCACTTTCAGTGTGCTTTTGCAGCTATCTTTTCCCCTGCAAAACAGGAAAATTTGCTTTTAAAGTGTATTGAAAGTACATTATCTAACACGTGCACAATGAATCAATGCTAGCAATTAATAATGATGTTTGAAATGTTTGAAATGAGCTCTAGACATTGTGCAACACACTGAATTCATCTACTACAGAGACAGATGACTTGGGGTTATATTTTATTTCTCAAAGTGTTGTTTGGTTTAGGATAGTATTGGAATTTGGCTTAGGATAGTGAATAATCATAATATTGTTACATTCTTGGAACACTTTTTCCAGTAACTACCTGGATAAAACATGTTCTGCCCTTATAATTGAGGCCAAATGGGATATTGTTTACCTGGTGATGCTATTTATCTTCCATACCATGAAAACCTTTATCAGACGATTTCCTCATAATTACCGTTAAGGTGAAGGACATTTTGCTCCACACCTCTTGCCAACTGTAGCAGTTCTTTTGAGCCACGAGGAGAGCCAGGATATAAATGTTTTAATAAATAAAACTGATATAATAAATACAAGCACAGTATTTCGGTATGATATTGGATGAGATGGAGATCCCAGATTTCCCCCTGCATCTTAACAGTAATTTTCAGGCATATGAAACTCCTGTTAAGATTGGGGCACTGATTAGAAAGGATGGATGATTTCACTCCGACTCAGGTATGGTTTTGTCTGTTGAAACAACACTCCATGTATTGTTATTACCCTGAGGAGAGAAAAAACAGATATATATCTATTGCCTACTATTCTTCCTTTGAAAGTTAATAAGAGGATGTGGACCGGAGGGATGATAGATGAAACTTTTCATTATGCACAAGCTAAGTAAGTAGGCATGGGCATGAACCAACTCATAAACATGAGTTTGTGATGAATATTGGCCAATTATATGGTCTGTGAACCAAAGTTCATGAACTGAAGAAGAATAAGAGTTGGTTATTATATGCCACTTTTCTCTACCCGCTTTTCTCTCTCAAAGAAGCTTACAAATCTTCCCTTTCTTCTCCCTACGAACTCCCAGCCTCATGGGCAGAGCTTTCAGACTGCTTGTTTGCTGGGCCACAAGAGGCTCTTGAAGGTGTGGATAAATATGGATAAATCTAGTTTGGATCTACAGACCAGCTGGCAACATATCCAGCTACAAGACACCATAGAGGAGCCCCACAGTCTTACTGTCATTGCTCACCTTTGGAGAACTGTTGTGGCTCCAGGGTCCACCAGATTTTCCTTGGAGACCAGCACAGATGGAACCATATTGCTTGACTTTCTGAGTGGCAGGTAATTGCTTCCCCCATCTGCTGGCCTTGATAAGTGTAGGGATGCATTCCCAAAACCTTGACGCTGCAGTTTAGGGGCCTTGGCTTATGAGTGGTCTTTTAAACACAAAAAATTGCTAAAAAAATTATTCAATTGCCATTTTTGGTTATTTATTGCATTCTTCACATCCCACCTTTCCTCTTCATTCAAGTATCTCATATTAATGCCACAAAGCCCGTTAATGCCTTTAAATGATAATGCCATGAAGCCACAAGAATGTGGCATAGTTTAGGACCTCAGCATGTTTTAATCTATGTCCCTAGAATATATATATATATAAAGTAAGTTGCAGTCACGCTGTGTGGCCCTGATTTAGGTAGGAACCACCTGGGAAAATTTACTGATGGAACTCCCCATGTCCCTTCTGTTCTCACACACAGTTTTCTAACCACAACAGAGAGATTGTGCAAATAATGCTGGCTTTTGCCTTGTGTGTGGCAACATGGTGTCAAAACTCTGTGACACCCCAGTGAATTGATTCTGACCAGGGCATTTGGCTTATAGCTAGTTGATGCCTTTAAATTTCTGCCGATTCCACCCTCCCTTGTTTTAAAATTCTGTTTTCCAAATTAGTTTTGATACCGTTGAGATTCTGCCTTCCTAATTGTACTTTTATTGCTATGGCCTATGGCTGAAACAAACAGAAATGAAATGCTAAAAAGGAAAATGTTCTGTAAAACATATGGTACACCATAGAGATATGTTAGGTCAAAAGGGAATGAGAAAACTATTGAGATGGAACATCGAGTGAAGGAATTAATGAGTGTGTGCATGTCTGTCTAGAAAGAAGCTGTGCATGAAATTGGGGTGCAAACGATGTGTCTGTCACTCCTGAAATGCAAATGAAGGTTGCAAAGGCAGGAAGGAGTGGGACCCCCAGGGAGGCACCAGAGCGGTTGAAATCCAAGTGTAGTTATTACAAAAGCAGAGTCACTCCCTACCCAGGAAGTCTGGACTTAAAAGAGCATAAAGTTGCTTGGAACATAACAGCATTTCAGGTATAGGTAGTTGGCAAAAAGACCCTGAATAGTTCTTTCAGACATTCACATTCTATGCTCAGGATGCTGCCAATCAGCAGCACTAAGCAAACATGGCATCCTGGGACCCCGAATTCCTGTTTTGTCAGATTGCAGTTTTGTACCCAAACATGGAAGCAAACCCACATGTGATATTCTGTGGACTGAATTTTACTTGAGGGATTCAGAGCCTAATCTGTGAGTGAGGGAGGAACGTAGGGAATTGACAAAAATTCCGCTTCCCAGGATGAGACGTATCCTTAGTGCTCCTGGCAACACTGTGGACGTTACGATTCTGAGATCTGAAAGTACTGCTCAGTGGCTTTATCCCACTCCCTAATGACCATATTGCTGGGCGAAGACTGGCTTGCATGAAGAGCTCACCAAGGCCAACAACAGGTTTATGCAATGGCAAGGAGGGATAGTGAAAAAAGAACCTTTCAGAACCTTATTACTACTGGATAGCTGAGGGGAGACTGCTAAGATGGACTGACTGCAGGTTGAGAAGTGCTGTTTGGTTGATGGAGCTGTTCTTTGAGATATAAAGAGATTTCTGGGCACACACAAGCATTTCTGTGGCCCCCAAATTATTATTTTAAAGGCACTTACAGATTGCTATGTGGTAATGCCATAACACAGCTACATTTTTAATGGAAATCAACACAGTCCTGTTGCTATGGAGAAATGCCAGAACAATACAGCTTTCCACCCCCCCCCCCTTTGGGATTTGATTTTGTTTGCACTTGATTTCTGTCTGGGTGGATTTCTGAGATGCTGCACATTGTCCCTGGATCCCAAGAAGACAATTTGTGCTAATGGTTGGTTTTAAAACAAGCTTTTCAGACCCCTGTAGGATCAGCAGAAGGCAGCCAGATCATCCCTCCACCCCGCCCCCCTCTTTCCCAGCTCATTTCCCAGCTCCAGAAGATGCAAACAGGACGTTTTTTTGCCTGCCTGAGTTGTGATAAGGCTGATCAGGTAACTGAAATCCAAAAAGACATTTTGTGCTACTGGTAGGATTAAAAACAAAGGGCACACATGGTTGAATGTTCAGGAGAAAACTGCTTGATCACCTGCCCCCCTTTCCCAGCTCATTTCCCACCTCCAGGAAACAAAAATGGGGCTGTGTTTTGCCTGCTTGATTCCAAGAAGACTGTGGACACTTTAAAACAAGATTTTATTTCACGTGGATAATGTTGGTTTGTGGTTGTGCTGCAACATGGACCACACCATTTAAAAAAAAAGACTCAAAGCAAGAAATGGAGGGGGGAGGGGGGGAGTGAGGGCAGGACAAAGCTGCTGAGACATCACATGTGTCCCCCTCCATACGGTCTTATCCCTGGTGGTTCACCAATGGTTCGTGTGATTTAGGGTGGTAAATCCAGTTTTCTGGATTGCTGAAATCATGATTTAAAAATGGCCAAATTGTGACCTGGCTACTGGACAACCTCAGGATGTTGGCAACATCATGTGGAGGGGCTATATATGCTACCAATATGCCAAGGCTGTCCAGGAACATTTTCCTCATGCAGAAATGGCCCATTTTTCAACAGACTGTTCCTCTGTTTGGTGGTATTTTGTGGATTCTTATCAAGTTCCTTCAAAATAATAGTACAGAACAGAGAGATGGACTTTTCACATCCATAGGCCAAGTGAGTTCTGCTTCCCCTGTCCTTACTGAACCATGGCTCCACTTGACAGGCAGTTGTTTGAACAGACAGATAAGGCACAAATAATATATATCAGTCACAAATAAATGCTGTTGTTTGAAACAAACACTACCATTTGATGTTCGTCTAAGGAGTCCACAACCATATTAATAGCTGCCAGTCTGGTTGGATCAGCAGCATTTTCATGCATGCTCACTTTTTGTTGGGGGCGGCGGAGGGGATAGCACAAACTTTCAGTAGGTTTTGAGTAATTTGGCAAGTTTGACTCAAATATGTTTGCTGAGTAATTTACAGCATCCCTAATCCTGGTTAGTGTTGAGTTGGTTTCAAAAGATATGAAGCTCGCTGGGTGAAATACAACAGAATTTTTATAGGGCCATATTTTTTATCATTTTTATTCTTTCCTTTGTAAAATCTGTATTATTACATGGATACATGGATACACATGAAGCTGTCTTATACTGAATCAGACCATTAGAAGAAAAAAAGAGTTGGTTCTTATATGCTGCTTTTCTTTACCTGAAGGAGTCTCAAAACTTTCCCTTTCCTCTCCCACAACAGACACCCTGTGAGATGGGTGAGGCTGAGAGAGCCCTGATATTACTGCTCAGTCAGAACAGCTTTATCGGTGCCATGGTGAGCCCAAGGTCACCCAGTTGGCTGCATGTGGGGGAGTGCGGAATCAAACTCAGCTCACCAGATTAGAAGTCCACACTCCTAACCACTACACCAAGCTGGCTCCACCAATCTCAGTATTGTCCACCAGTCTCAATATTGTCTACGCAGAATGGCAGCAGTTTTCCAGGTTTTTCAGTTGTTATAATATGCAAGGTCTATAGTGTGCATGAGCCAACAGTATATCTGAAAAATATCCTCAGTGGTGATGTGTAGTTCGTATATTTAGATCTGGAACTTTCTGGTGTTTTTCAAATAACCTACTCCTGTTTCTTTATTGGCTCAATTGTAGACTTTCTGCCCCATTGAGCACACTTCTTCCCTGTTTGCCTTCAACTGAAGGACAACAGTTATTTAGGACTATCTTACTCCTCTCTTCTTTACAAAGCTGTTTCTCTTCCTAATAAAACTATTCTTTAAGCACTCTTTTGCATAAGGTAACTCTGCCAACATCGGGTAGAAGTCTTTCACATCATCTCGTGCCTGGTCCTCTTAACAGACGATGCTGGAGATTGAGCCTAAGACCTTCTGTATGCAAAGCAGAGACTCTTCCAATGAACTATGGCCCCTACTCCTTGATTGGATCTCCTCCTTGATGATCTCCTTAACTGGGTCTGTGCATGTAGTTCATTGCTCTCAAATTTGCCTTTACAGATTTTTTTTATTTAAAAATATAGGAAAAACTGTCTTGCAATGTAAAATTAAAAGTTAGTTGAAGACGACTTGGTGAATAATGTGATTGTTCACTCCTATTTTTCTGTTCCCTGACTAAATGGATTAATTTCAGGAAGCGAGCAATATTACAGTCATCTTTTTTCTTTGCTGTCAACCGCATCAGGTGCATTGCTTCCCCCTTATTGACATGTACTTAATAAGCTCAAATCTTCTCACTTTCATCTTCCCGAGGTACTATACTTCTTCTGAAGGCCTTTTGGTCTTGCAAAGAGATTTCTTTCTGTGTCAACTACCTGGAAAAGATAATACCCGTACCAATTTCCCCCCCCCCCTGCAGAATGGGAAAAACTGAGATTTGTTATTATCACTCCTCTGACATACAGGCAGATGGTCTCTGCAGAAACCTGTCTGCAAATGATATGTGTGCAACAATAAACTATATGACAAGGCAGATTCCCACAAGTGGAAACGAGAACTTTGGAGAATTAGACATGTAACAATGCAAATTAAGAATGATAAAGACCATTTGGAAGAACATCTTCAGGTAAATAACATAAGACAAATCCTGCTGGATCAGACAACTGTTCCAGCTATAGCAGCTTCCTGTCTCACATAGCAGTCAACCATTTCCTTTGGAGAACTGACAAAGAGGGCATAGAGGTTAAGACCTTCCCCTGATGTTGACTCTCTTAGACATCCTGTTAGACATCCTCCAAATCAATGCTTCTTTACTTTGCATGGCAAAGAATGCAGTAGTCTGCCTCCTGTTGGGTTAGATTGGAGGAACCCTGTGAAACCCAAAATCTGGCTTTTATCCTTTAAATACTGATTAAAATACATTTAAATCTGAGCCAGGAGGTTTACTATCCCAATTCACAAGTGATTTTCATAGATCTACCTGGTCTTCAGTATGACCATTTATGCACTGAGAACTTCACTGCCCCAGCTCCCATGCAGGAGCACAAATCGGGGGCGGATGAAGTGTACCAAGCCAAATGCCCCCCCATGTGGGTGCAGGAAGAGGTGGGGCAACCTGCCATGACTAAAACTCCAGCCTGCAGCCTGGCATGAAACCTCCAGTGCATAAACACTCTGAGTCCAAACTCAATCAAATTGGGATGTCTTTGGGTTCCCTGTTACATCTTCTGTCTTTTGCTCTATTAAACAGAGACTGTTAGATCTCAAGCATTTTTCCATTTCAGCCCGCAGTCTTGTTCTACTTCTGGAATCGAACGGCAAACCCAATTTGGAAAAAAAATGTATATTACTTTTATACATTAGATGCTCCCTCTCAACATAGGGCCTTTATGCTAAGCTTGTACCGATAAGGTTCTTTTTGAAGGTATCACCATTTCCATTCGTTTGAGAGGCTTTGAACCCATGGTATGGGTTTGCCCAATACACTACAGCATATAAGTTTAGAATGCCCTCTTCACAAAGTATCCTGCTGGAAATTTCTCCAACCCATCCTGTACAACAAGACTAATGTAAAGAGAGGGAACGTGTGCTAGCTTCTTTTAAATGACAACGACCCTGATATTACAAAGGTGGTTGCCAAATTTTTAGAGGATGTTAATAAAGCTAATTCCAGATTACTTTCCTTGAATTGTTATTTCATACTGCTGGATGTTGTGATTTTGTATCCATCTTTCAAAATATACTGTCTGTAAATACCTTACGTGCCATTAAAGGTTTGACTGATTGATTAATTTATTTGGTGCAACCAAGCTATTTTAACTCCACAACACTGAACCATTTATTGTTTTATCTGGAGGCATGTTTTGAGCTAATATGTATTACACTGTATGTGTCTGAAATGTAATGAATGTAAATATTTCTATGTACATACATGAAGCTTCCTTATACTGCATCAGACCACTGGTTGATGAAGGCCAGTGCTGTCTCCTCTGATGGCCAGCCGCTCTGCAGAGCCTCATGTCTTTTAATCTCACTGACCCATTATTTTAAATGTAGATCCCAGAGACTGAACCCTGGACTTTCTGCATGTAAAACAGATACTCCACCAAAGATCCACAGCCCCTCCAAAATAATTTTGCGAAGATTTTGTCTCTCCGTCTAAAGATCTTGTGCACTTGCCCCAGTAGCTGGTGCACTCATGTAACTCCCACCAGGCACATGTGTATCTTTGAAGGTATGAACACACACACACAACATTTTAAGAGTATCAGTATTCATTTTCAATGCTAACATGTTGTGCATTTATTGTAATAGATCTCTTATGGTAAATATTAAAAACGTTGTCTTCAAATAATTCTTAAGATTTCAGAAAGAGTTTGATTTGGTGCCCTGCTGTACAATCATGGTAAATTACTATATTTTGCTCTCGTGTATCAATGCATCAATTTTAATTTGTCAGTGCCCAAAACAAATTTAAAGATAAACACTAAAGATGTGTAAAGATAAACACTAAACACACTTAGTGTTAATTTAAGGAGTAGTTACTGATATTAATGGCTGCTGATCTGTTCAGAATAGCAGCATTTTCACACATGGGTAGTTTTGCAAAATATTAATGTTTGACTGATGTTTGGATTATCCAAACAGGCCTGTTGATTGGCTCACATCTGATCCCTGTATTTTCATGCACATTCACTGCAAAATTCATGGCATCCCTAGAGGTTATACATAGCTGTGTTTTCATGTCTTCCCTTCTTTATCCTTCCCTAGAGATAGCGGTGTGGAGGATCTCAAATGGGGTATGGATAACCAGGATTACAAGGTGCAGGAACAAGTTCCAAGGGAACAGGATCAAAATTGACAAAAAAAATATTTGGGGCCTAATCTGGACAGGGAATGCAGGCAAGCCTAAGAAATTAAAGTACTTGAAAAACATCCAGGAGATATAGGAAAAAGTCCACTCACAATCTAGCTACTGATTAGGCCTGACCAAAACTATCAGTATATATAGCCACTGAGGGAAAATATATTGGAACCAAGGTGCTTTTTGTAGCTTCTCCATGTACCCTCAAGTGGTTCCCACACAAAATGCAGTAGGACACAGATCTGGAGGTCTTCATTGGTCTTGGTTATAAACAGAATCAATATATTATCTGTTCAAATCTAGGCATAGCCACAAACTGACGAGATAGTCTCACGCAAGACACGTTTCCCAGGTGGGGATGAGAACACTGTCTTACCTTACTAGGCTATTGTCATGATTGCTGAGATTATATCGAAACAGCACCCTTGAAATGTGCAATGCGTATGTTGTGTGCTGTTATTATGTTTAGAGCAGAAATGTTAATGTTTGAAAACACCCTTGGATTTTGTATAGATAATTGCAGTACAGCATCAGGAACATGCTTCACTTTGAGTACTACTGATCCAGCACTAATAACTTGATAACAGTGTAAACATTAGACACACAGGTGGGTGGGTGGTGACAGGGAGCACATTTTGCTCTGTTTCCCCCAGTTCTTAATTGTGGCTTCTTCCCTTTGTTCCATGCAAGGCAATGGTGTGGCGATATTGACTATATTCATTGTTAATCGGTTGGCTGAATACCTTTAACTGATGTGCTTTTTGGCCTGTAGAGGAGTCATCACCAGTAGAGAAAATTAGCTGTGTGCAAACACACCATTACCTCTGTAAAACTATTTGTCCGTTTTAGTAATTCATTCCCATGACTATCAATAAGGAGCATCAGAATTATGTTTAATTATAATTTGGGTACCTTTTGTTTGCTGCATAACATCGCACGGCCCCCAGGATGTGTTGTTTTGGCAATATGGGGTGGAGGGAGGTGTCTCAGTGCAGCAACAATAGGATTCTGTGTTTTCCTTGTGTGGTCCTCCTATTATATATTTTACTCCTTTGTACGGTGCCACCACTGAGTGTGGTGCTTTGCCCAATATCAAAGAAAAGAAGAGGGAGGTATGGGGGTTAAGAGAGTAGTCAAATAGGAGCCAGTGCAGTTCTACATATTTATGTTTTGGTTTAGTTAGAGATTAAGACAAAAGGGTACAGCCATAGGAAAAGTTGGATCTTTTGTGGACTTTTCTCAGGTGATGATTATTTTGCGTACACATCAAACAAATAATCACATCAAACAAATTCAGTGCAATCCTAAGAATTATAAGAGATATAAGAATTTGGCATGATTCTCATTGTTGTCAAAAGGTGGAGAAAGTTTAGGAAAAATTAAGGTAACACTTCTGATTAATACTGGACAAAGGGCAAGGCACATTGAGGGCTTGCTACTTATCCAACCAGAGAAGGAGCGGACTAGAGACCTGGAAAAGGCTTGAGTGGTCCATTTGAATGAAAACCAGTGTAAAGAAACTGTTATGGATTAAGGACAGTGGTTTCCTGGACAATAGTGCCTTGGCTTTGTTGAGTCTTGAATACCTCAAACTCTTTCATGATTAGTTAACAAATATCTCAGGACCTCAGATTTAATCATGCTGAGCAGCTCCTCCTATTTTAATATTCCTTTTGTCATTCCGCCTCCATTTTATGCCTAGAGATTCTATAAAATCTGGCAAATCATTACAAACCAAAATGGTAGGGGGTGAAGCCAACAAAATGGAGGTATATCAGTCTTGACAATATATGGAATGCAGAAAGTTCTGGGATTATTGCCTGGCATATGCAGCTAAAAACATCATGTAGGGGCTATGAAAGGCTTCCATTTGACACACTGGACAGCAGCTGTGAGTTAGAGCAGACAACACCGAATTTATAGATCAATTATTTGATTTTGTATAAGGCACCTTCATATATAGACAGTATTCAATGGGGTGAATCCTCTCCGTGAGCAACACTTACTCATTTATTCATCTATTTATTAAAATACTTATTAAAATACTTACGCCCTACCTTTCCTGTCGAAAGAAGCTTCCTCCAGCTTTAAGACCAACAAAGATTTATTCAAGGCGTGAGCTTTCAAGTGCAAGCACTCTTCGTCAGACAATGAACTGACCATCATAACAATAGGAATATATAAGCAAAAGTTAATCCTGTTACATTAGTAAACTGTAACAGGATAAACTTTTGCTTATATATTATATATCATAACAGTAGGAATATATAAACAAAAGTTAATCCTGTTAAATTAGTAATTAGTTCATAGTCTGAACTGTTACAGTTCATAGTACAGTAAACTGTAACAGTACATAGTCTGCCGAAACTGGTCAGTTCATAGTCTGAGGAAGAGAGCTTGCAGTCGAAAGCTCACGCCTTGAATAAATCTTTGTTGGTCTTAAAGGTGCTACTGGACTCTGATTTTATTGAGCTACTTCAGACCAACACGGCTACCCATTTGAATCTATCCAGCTTAAGGTGCTCTTCAGCTGGAGTAAAAACATGATAAATTGGAGGAAGAGTACTTAGAGTGTAGGAAAGCTACTTAGAGGATGGTTGAATCCACCCCATTGTATATATGTAGAGCATTGAAGTGATGGAGTAAGACCAAGGCTTCCATCCAACAGACCTATGCCATCCACCACTGGTGAGGTAGGTGAAGTTGAGACAGAAAGAGTGGCTGATCCCAGGGCACCCAGTGACCTTCATGACATAGTGGTTGTTTGAACCTGAACATCTCAGGCCTTAGTCTATCTGGAGTTGTGCCATCAGTTCATGCTACATACGCAACAGTAAAGTGTGATGGTGTGATCGTCTTTTTTTCCTGGTATTGGTGGCTTCCTCTGCCACCATTTGTAATGCTGGGTTGTTTTCCCAGTTGTTGTGTTCGATACCTAACCTGAAACTACAGTTTCACAGTTGAATCTTCAAGCGTCTTTTGTAACTTCTGAGAGCAACTGTCTCTAGCTCTGCCACTGCACAGTAGGAACTAAAGAAAATGTATTCCTGCCTGTAAAGTTAGCACTTCCCCCCTGACTTACTAGGTTAATTATTTAAAAATAATATTTGGGTTTTAAAAATTCATATCAAGGAAGCGGAAAGCCCCTTTTTGATTCTCTCTCTCTCTCTCTCTGATTATCTTTTGCTAATTGAATTTCACTTGTATTCCAAGTCTTAATTTTCTCATTTGTCTGCTTCAGAGCCTTTAGGGGACCATGAACTTTCTTTTTTGCTATTTCAGTTAAAGGTGGAAACCTCCCTGAGAAGTGCTTTCAGTATTATTGAAACTTTTGAGTTCCCTTGAAATTCCTCAGGTTTTTGCTTTGGAGAAAAATTTTCAGAAGCAAGAATGTGTAACATGATCTGAAAATAAGACCCCTGAGGGATTTCACTGTGTTGTGTTACAGCAACATTTGTTGTTGTTAGGTGCGAAGTCGTGTCCGACCCATTGCGACCCCATGGACAATGATCCTCCAGACCTTCCTGTCCTCTACCATTCCCTGGAGTGCATTTAAGTTTGCACCTACTGCTTCAGTGACTCCATCCAGCCACTTCATTCTCTGCCGTCCCCTTCTTCTTTTGCCCTCAATCACTCCCAGTATTAGGCTCTTCTCCAGGGAGTCCTTCCTTCTCATGAGGTGGCCAAAGTACAGCAACATTTAGGGTTCTGCTAACCTGAGGGAACCCTAACCCCTAAGGAACCTTGCAGCAAGAGAAAAATTGGAATCCTTCTATCCCAAAACTAGGAGGATGGTCTAGGCCATATTATTGGTGTTGTGCAGAAACACCAATGACTTCTGGGTGATTTTACTCTTTAGTAAAAACTGTCTTCTACAATAGAGCTTTTGTTGAAATGTCAGGGCGTCACCCAGAAATCACTAGCATAATGATTTGACTTACTGTGTGGCAATGTGGCCTAGGCCTTCTTTTTTGTACTGATAAGTCTCTTGCTGGCCAGCTGATTGGTGACTGGGAGGGCAGGGGTTTGCAGAGGGTGACCCCACCTCCTCCAGGGAGTCTCACAACCCTAATTCAGAATATAGAGGCAGTGATTTGAAAAGATAAATAAATGACTAGGGATGTGCAATTTGGTTCAGATAACTCACATCAATGCTGATTTAGATTTTTTGGGGACTTATCCAAGATGAATCACAATCCCCATTAGTTTAAATATGCTGAATCAGAGGAATCCGAATGCCTCTTGGACTTGATTAGGCTGACTGAGAAAGACACCACCAAACAGCTGATATTGAGGATCAGCTGTTTGGGGGGACCTTTAAACATCTTCCCATCTGAAGCTGTGCATAGAAAGCTCACTGCAGTCTTAGGCAGGATCTACCGGGAAGAAAGACCCTCACCAAAGAGCTATTCCTCAGGATCAGCAGTTTGATGGGTTCTTTCCCCCCAGCAGCTATATCTGAAGCTGTGGAGGGCATGCTTTCCAGAGCTTCAAGTGGGGTCTGCTTGGAAGATGTTAAAGACCACCTCCCCCCCCAAACAGCTGATCCATAGGACTTTGCAGCAGCACCTGCTGCTATCCATGCCATTGTTCATCTTCATTTTTCAATATAAAGAAGCCCACTGACACTCCTATGTGGGAATGGTTCAGCAGGTGACCAATTAACCACAGAAGATCAAATATGAATTATAATAATGAACTATCTAATGAACAAAATATAAATCCTAGTGCAAATGTACAAAATGGTGCCCTCATGGAGGGAAGGGGGAAGTTGTGTCATCATGAATGGTGAGCTCCCCCTCACTGGCAGTCTTCAAGCAAAGGTTGGATACACACTTTTCTTGGATGCTTTAGGATGCTTTGGGCTGATCCTGCGTAGAGCAGGGGGTTGGACTAGATGGCCTGAATGGCCTCTTCCAACTCTATGATTCTATGAATGATGTCACCAGCATCCTTCACGCTTGCAACACCAAGTGCCTCCCAGAGTCAACCAATAAAGCTGATCTGCTGATAGAGACCAGGAACAGGAGGCAATTATAATGTCTAATATGACAGTTTTTCACCAGATCTTATTGACAATTATGCAGATGCATCCCTGGATTGGTGAGGAATCCACAATACAAAAAAAGAGCTGCCAATGGGGGTTTCTGTCTCCTGTGTCAGGAGCTAGGGTCATAAACATGGAGCCTTCAAAGAACAGTAATTGCAGTTATCCATTTCCTGGCAGGTGAGATCAAAAATCTGAATTGACAGTAACAGCCTGAGCAGAGCTACTCTGGTCTAAAACCATTAATTTCAGAGGATTTAGGCTGGTGTGACTCTGCACTGGCATGTCCTGTTAGTCTTCACTATTCTTCCAGCTATTCATATAATGTTATGTTTTTTTCTGGAGGCCTATATACAGACACAAGCTTGAGCAGGGCCGCTGTGCTTAGAAAAATGCAATGCTGATGCAGAAGAAGCCCTAACTTGATAAAAGGTTTCTGGAATATGCAGAACACATGAGTGATAAAGACAACTGGGTGATGTACAGATCATTTGGAAAGGCCTTCAGAATGCCTCCTGATAAAGACATGAAAAGAAATAAGCCTTGACAGTCATAATATTGTGCATGCAAGTATCATCTGGGTATTTTACTTTTCAGGCATTTTCCAAACACAAAGCATATGAAGCTTTTTCAGTGATCAGATTTCCTTGGAAGACTGATCTTTCAGGAAAAAAAGTAATGGTACATATATTTTAAAAGTTTTAACCATAATTTTGAAAAAAATATTTCTTTCCATATTAGGTCCACATTTAGGCATACATTAAAAAGTCATTTGATTTAAACTTAAGAAGCTCACCTTAAGAAGGTACCCAACACTTTTGCTAGTGCATGGTAACCCCCCTCACCCCAGTTCCAAGCACAGATCTGTTTGTGTCCTTTATATGAACCCCCCCCCCCAAGTCTTTCCATAATCATTGATATTCTCTGGGTGTGCTATTGCTCTCTTTCTCTTTCAGAAATTTTCTTTGTTAATCACTGTTGTTTACATGGCATCTTTCATGCAATGATGTGGCAGCAGTTTACAAACAGTCCTTATTAATGGGGCTGTGCATCTTACCACCACTTCAAAGTACATCTCATTAATCATGGGCAGACAGGTAAATGGAGGTACCAAGAAGAAACAGAGTGTAAAATGGCTTTCACATGCATGAATTTGATAGAAGTGCTTTTCTGCTTACCTTGTGCGCAGGTAGTATCTTCTTTGCTAATTGAGTATTCTGTAGAAACCTCCATCCCCCCCCCTTTCACTTTTTAAAATAGATCAAGCAAGTAAGCTGCCATTCCTGCAAAACTTAAAATGAAGAAGTAGCTGAACTTCTTGTGCAATATTGCTCTGGCTATTATGGAATAACTGAAGTGCACAATATGACTGAAATATTTGAGCATCTGCTAGAGTCACTCGAGGCCTTGTTCTGCATGCCTCCACATTCTGAAGTGACCTGCCTCTAAAGATGGGTCCTTCTGGGTTGTAGAACCTTGTTTGTGGAATATTTTTTACTGAAGCAGTTAGTTCTGGTCTGTGGAATGTTGAGTGCCAGGTTTACTTTTTTCTTTTTGGTTGATCTCCCTCCCTCCTAAGACTCTTTCCTCATATCAGATCTTGGAGAAGGTCACCCTTCTGAGTGGATGGGATAGTGTAAGGGTGTATGAAGAAAAGAATATTGGAAATTGAATTGAAACAGGGAGAGAAACCGACAGACGCAGGGGTAGAGGATTCATTTTCTTGTGGTATGGAGTTTAATTTCCCAAACTTGTGGGAGTTTTTGCATATGGACAGTAGGTGTGATGATTTTACCTAGGGTCATGGATGGTCGGGCCTGGTAGTTATACGATGTGAGACAGGAACTGTGGCTTCCATAAAGCTGTACAAAAATGTGCACGAGTGAAATAACATTGATAGCTGAAATTGAGATGAACACCAAATGGGAAGAGAACAGTATTATTTATAATAACTGTCTTACTGATTAATTTGCTCACTGTTGGCTGCCGAGTGGTGTGCAGCAATGCCAGGTCTATGCAGTGGGATAGAGGGAGGAAAGTTGGACTTCCATCAAATGGAGAACCTGTGTGCATGAGACATTTCTGTACTGTACCATAATGTCTGGATAGATCAAAAGGAATTCTACAAGCAGGTCTGAATTGTTCACAAACAGCCAGATGGTTTTGAGGAAACACTGACAAGCAGTTTTCCAGTGAGGAATTTCAGAAGTTGAATTAGGTTTCCCACTGCACTGCCATTTGGTTTCATCATTGATGCATGTTCACCCCGCCTACCACCCTCCCATCTCCACCCAAGCTGTCCTCAAGACATTTACCATTTTAACATAGTATCGATTGCGTTATGACATCATCCCCCCATTAATATACAGCAACATTATAACTAGGTGTGTACATTTATTTTACCGGAACCAGAAAAAAAACAAGTTCAGTTTTTTCTAAGCCAAATACAGATTCTCTAATCTTTTTTGGCTACTGGTATAGCTGATGAGAATAAAAACTGAATTTTTCCACATTTTCCTTGGGCATATTCTGCTACACTGATCAGTAGAAAGTTTTGCTCCCCCCCCTTCCAAGCAAGGGGAAACAAAAGGAGCTACTGAAATGGCTGGCATCCATTTAAAACACAGAACATGTTGGGTCCACCATCAGCTGTTAGATTTAAATGACTGACATCCACTTAAACCATCCATTTCACTCCTCTTTCCAAACAGAGAGAAGTGAAATGGACTGCTGAAATGGCTGCGAGACATTTTAGCGGTCTCTTTACTATCCTATGAAGTTATTTTCATTTCCTTTTTCTTATTGGATTCAAGTGGGTAGCCATGTTGGTCTTAAGTAGTACAACAAAAATAGAGTTCAATAGCACCTTTAAGACCAACAAAGGCATGAGCTTTCAAGTACATGCAGATTTTGATGCTGCGTGCTTGTGTTGTTTCTTCATTTCCCCTACTTCTCTTTCCCTATATCTCCTAGTGTGGTTTTATTACAATGTTATGATGTTATAACATTATTACATATTCCCAAAAGAGGAGGTTCCGTACATGATGGCACATTTCGCATGCTTCAAAGTTATGGCATAACAGGTGCTGGTGTATCCAGTTCAATGATTCCCAGCTATTTTCTTAATTGACAACTAACGAGGGGTGAGGGACCTTTGAAATGGTGGCAACTGGGCCACTCCCCATTATATATTCAGACTTTTTAGGATGTTATGATGTTATAACATTATTGTCAGGATCAGTACCTGCTCTCTGCCATGAATTGTCCATGAACAGGGGTCACCCCATCTTGTCTGTATTCCATATTCCACTATTCTTTTCCTGGCTTTCTATGTAACCGAAGCCTCTTCTCTGTTCCCATGTTATCATGATTCGTAGTGCCCACTCTGAACTGTTTGTGCTTGGATCCCTGCTCGCTAGCTCTGCTTTTTGTAACAACAACATTGTATCTTGTCAATAGGCGCCGCCCAGTCCAAGGACGTGCGAATTGTTGCACCTCTGGCAGGATGCCTGGGCTGACACCTGGGGATGAGGGCACCCCTCCCCTTGGGAACATTCAAGTTTTGGGCGGGAGAATTGTATTGAAAAGGGCTTGCAGTTCTATTGTGGGGTAGATTTGACTTCTTGAGTTATAGTGACTAGAGTAAACTTCCATTAAAGCTTTCTTATTATAGAAGTTTTGTTGTGAGTTCTTTTAGCGCTTGACAATTATTGCATATGTAAGAAGGAGGTTCCACTGGTGATGAAGTACATGATGATACATTTAGCATTTTTCATAGTTATTGAAGTGCATGGGTATATTGTTTGATGATCACACACCCACTTGTAATGGCAACAACCATACTGTTCCCCATGATAACAATGTTATAATGTTACTGCACATGCACAAAAAAGGAGGGAAGTGTCGGATCCAAATTCATTTACAAATTCTTTGAAATAAATGCCCTTTGCGGGAAGAGATGTCACAGAGTTGGAGCATCAGTTGGGGATTCAACTACCTGGGAAACTGATAAAACTGAGGTGTAGTCAAAGAATCCAGGACTTGTTGTGCAGAAGGATCTCAGCAACAACCTTCCATAAAATTGACGATTAACTGTTTGTACTAATAACAATATTTTTCTTCCTAAAATTAGAAGCAATGTAAAGCAACCAACTGTGACGAATAAAATAAGTAGATTCAAAAGTTTGTTATTACACTTAGAAGTAAGTAGAGATTTTCTGCTTTAAAGGCCAATAATTGAATATTATGCTGAAAGCAAGTTCAAGCAAACTTAAGAAGAGAGATGTCTTGGTCATGAGAAGCACAGCCCTGCTCTATAAACATTGTCACCATGAGACAGAGGACAGGAGAAAAAGATCCCTTGGAGGAAACTTAAAAAAAGAATACTTTACTCAACATGGAAAGGCAGCACTGCATTCTGTTCTGTATCAACAATATGTTTGCCAGCCGGCTTTATTAACCTATTAAATCAGCAAGATGGAAAAACCACTTTGCTCTATTTAATTTAAAACTATAAAACTAAATAATAAAATTGCAACTTCATAATATAGCCTTATGTTGGATGAGAAAAGTGCTTCATTCCAATCTTGTAATTCCTCCCAGTATTAATATAGTATTGTTTACACCCCCCATGCCTAAGTCAATGCGCTGCTTTGGGATTGCTTGTGCAAGTGGTATAATTACACATGTGGAAAACCTTTGTTGTTAATGCTTCCAGAATGAATAATGAAAGCAAATGCAAGCCAGGTCACATGAGAAAACAACAGCAAGGCACTGCGAGGAGATTCATGCTGTTAATCCCTTAAGGGCCCCCTTATCCCATTCCACAGTTCTGATTTGAATGGTCCCCTAATGCCAGCTACTGTTTGCATTTCTAAAGCCTTCAGGAAATCCATGGGCATCTTAATGTTTTATTATTTACTATATTATATCCCATCTTTCTTTGATCCTGGACCCGACAACAGCATATTCCCAGTCAGTGTCCATTCAGACCCAGATTTGTTTAGCTTGAGCAAAGTTACTGCATTATCTGGAGATCACCAGAAGGGGCAGATGCAGGGAGGCCAGAGACCAAACTCCTGCCCATGGCTCTCTGTTACTTCAACCTCCTGTCCTTGATGTAGTCTTCAACTGTTAGTTGAAGCGGATAATGTTCACTGGCTAATCATTGTTGTTGTTGTTAGGTGCGGAGTCATGTCCGACCCATTGCGACCCCATGGACAATGATCCTCCAGGCCTTCCTGTCCTCTACCATTCCCCGGAGTCCATTTAAGTTTGCACCGACTGCTTCAGTGACTCCATCCAGCCACCTCATTCTCTGTCGTCCCCTTCTTCTTTTGCCCTCGATCGCTCCCAGCATTAGGCTCTTCTCCAGGGAGTCCTTCCTTCTCATGAGGTGGCCAAAGTATTTGAGTTTCATCTTCAGGTTCTGGCCTTCTACGGAGCAGGCAGGGCTAATCTCCTCTAGGACTGACCCAATGGACAAGTTCAAAAGGCTAATCATTACCCTTTTTAAAAATCATCATGGCAAGCTGCACAAATGTTGGAGAAATTCCCAAACTCACATGGTTCAGCCACCATTTTGTCTGCCTTGCTAACTAGCAAATGAAAATAATAACCAAACTCTCATGAGATGCAAGAGTTCAGGACATTCATTTGGGCATGAACATGCTTTTGGTAAAAAGAGCTCTGGGGAAGCAAGAAGGCCAGTTGTGGTTGCAGTTTCCAGGTGGGGTCTGTGGAGGGGATGAGGCATTATTGGCTTCAACCAGCTCTATGAACTGTGCTGGTTCTGTATATGCCTTCCCAAGCTACCTTGGCGTAGACCTTAAAAAGAATCCAGGATGAGCTAAATGGCAAATTATTCCAGGCACAAGGTTTTGCGTGCATGCACACTTATTCTGGGCAGGAAGGTGGTTGATTTCCTAGGTGCTCCTAGATGCTCCCTTGTCCGTGACCCTGTGGCTTTGGACCTACCGGAGCCTGCCCCACAAGGAGGGAGGGCTTTCAGCAGTTGCATGAGAGAAGCCCCTCTCCCACCGGGCTCCCCTTGAGAAGAGCAGGTGACATTTTCCTCTCCCCTCCAGACACTGTCCAGGCTAAACGCCCCTTCCCTGCCTCCCGGCCTAGGCCACATGATTGCCTGGCAACCCCTCAGCCCTCAAGATGGCGGTGGGAGGCCCGTCCACAGGCAAACAGCTTCTAACTAGCGATATTGTCCTTGTGACATGCCTTCCTATATCAAAACAATTACAATAAACTTAATAAATAAAAGTATGTTGCTTTACATAGAGTGCAATTACTTAACAGACCAAAAAATTGTTTGGTCCCCCCCCCCACACCCTCTTAACTCAAAGAGATGGCAATTGCTGCAGACAGGACAATGAGGAAATCTGCAAAGCGAGCGTGGCTAATCAAAATACAAATGCAGAATGCTGAAAAGGTCACAGTACATGCACAGAGCTGTACTGTATTTTATGAAAAGTATTAAGCAGTTCATTTTTGATCAATCATTCCAGGTTTTAATAAATGTGGCACATAGTAGAAAGCTTTGTCTCTCTTAAAACTATGGATGGCAATAAAAAATAAAATAAAATATAGTTTTTTGTTAGGACTTCTGCTTGGGTCGGACCTCAAAGTTCCTGTGTTTTGAACAGATGAGATCTGTCTAGTGCAGGGGTAGTCAACCTGTGGTCCTCCAGATGTTCATGGACTACAATTCCCATGAGCCCCTGCCAGCAAACACTGTAGTCCATGAACATCTGGAGGACCACAGGTTGACTACCCCTGGTCTAGTCCACTGGATGAAGAGCCTTGTTTCATTCCAGAAGGCTCTATTCTGCACCACATGATTCAAGCCCACCAGAAAGATATAAAACACTCACACACACTGTCATCATGTCCTCTTAGCGAATTACATTGAAAATGTTTAAATTTTATTTTGCCTAAAGGTTTTCAAGTTTTATCTGCATTCTGGTCTATGACTGTAGAAAAGAACTTGACTTGACTCTAGTGCACTGCATTTTTCTTGGTGGACTGCGACCAATAAGTAGGCTACAGCCAGATTTAAGGGGAATCACACCTGTGATGCAGCACCCTTTTTGCTGTATGTAAAGTCATGATTAAGTGCAGATATTATGTCTGACCACAGATTATCGCTTTAAGATCCCATCTATACAATTACAGCATAGCTTAGCTTGCTGAGCTCAGCCATGTCCCCAGAGAGCATACTGATGGAGTTGCTAAAGAGATCTGTGGGTCCGTTTGCAAGCAAAGTCCGGGGAGTAGCCGCCTTAATCATGTTTAGCTTGGCGCAAATCTAATGTAAAGTTGGGGTGTGTACTTCCAGAAAAACCTGATTTTAATTCCATATTAGAAAGGCAGGAAGGTCATGGTTATGATTCTCATATAATATTGGGAGTATCATTGTAATTTCAGACAGTCCTGTCGGGATACGTTTCGATTTTCTGTTTTAATAGATACTGGTGCAAGAATTTAGTGCAAACCATAACCGTGCCCACTCTGAACATACAAAAGGAAATTATAGTGATAATTTTGGAGGTGCCTCTGCCTCAGAAGCAGCAGCAATGGAGAGGGTGGGAAGGCTTTGCTGTGCATCAGCACTTTACATTTTAAAGGTCCATTATTTTCAATGGAAAGACCTACCTCCAGAATTCAGGGGCCAGGTCTTCCCAGTGAAAACAATGGGCCTTTAAAGGGCTTGTGAGCAAATTCTCCCCCCTCCCCTTTCCTTTCCATTTCTGCTGCTGGAGAGGGGGGAGCTCACAGCTGGCTGCCAATAAATAAATACATTATAAACTATGGGTACTGAAAATAAGTGGTGGTAGACCTGGGTGTAAACTGCACGGAGCTTTTATTCCAACCCCAGGTCGATTCAGTCCCTGCTCTCTACACATAATGTGATTTCCGTTTTGATTTGGGGCGATTTAAATTTTCCAGCAAGAAGGATTGATCCGGAGTGACCCTACCTTTATTGTGCGATATCTTAGAGTGCTTTTAATCCTCAATATATTTTAAAATCGCATTGTTTTGAATCTGGGCTCTCCTCCATGGTAGAGAACCCATGATTGGCCATGTGACAAACTTGCCTTAAAGGAGAAGCCCCTATTTTCTGTCAACTTCTGTTGGTCTTGGATTTTTTTCTGCCTTTTTCGATCCTCCCCTCCCCCTTCAAGAAAAGAAAGGATTTTTTCCTCCCTCCTCTGACTTCTTGGATCCTCTCCCCCCCCCTTCAAGAAAACAAAGAAAGAGTCTCCATTTGTCCTCCCCCCTTCTTCTAAGCCTCCCTAACCATGTGCAGAAACTTTCCTGTTTCAATGGGGAGGAGGGGAAGAGGAAGACTCGAGTTCAAAGCGATCTGAATTCAACAGGATTGACAACGGAATAAACAAAGTAAGTGCAGACTCTGCCCTGGTCTCCGAACTCCCAAAGTCAGTCAGTCAGTCAGTCAGTCAGTCAGTCTTTTTCTTTCTTTCTTTCTTTCTTTCTTTCTTTCTTTCTTTCTTTCTTTCTTTCTTTCTTTCTTTCTTTCTTTCTTTCTTTCTTTCTTTCTTTCTTTCTTTCTCTCTCTCTCTCAAAATGGAAGTAGCACAAACAAGCACGTCTTGTATGTTTTCTCCAGCTGCAGAGTGGTGGTGAAGGGAGAATAAGGGCAAATAAGGATCCCTAGTACATGAATATGTGTGCGCTCTGACATCATGCAACTCATTTCTGCAGAAAAAATGCTGAGCACCTTAAAGCAGAGCAAAATTGTGGACCGATTCAAGCATGAAAAAGAGAAGCAGGCACTTGATATGTCAATGAAATCATCACTGTAAGGATTATAATGAAATATACACACCCAAACACACAGACACTCTCTCTCACACATATGTTTCCATCTTTACTTTTGTCAGAGGCTTAATTGGATAATTTGCCGTTATGCAGGGAATTTTGATGAGTGCTCTTCCATGCCAGTACATTAAGTCCCTGGGAGAACCCACCTTTAATTATGTAAGAGACTTGAATTTGTTTTGATTAAGAGTTGAGTCTGTGGTGGCTATGGATTATTCATGGCGCACCTTCTCTTTTGATACTTTGAGAGAAATTATGCTGCCATCTCAGCTTTTATGGAGAACATTGTGCTCTCCCAAACCTCTTGTGACTGCTGAAGGAAGCAAATATTTGTTTTTAACATAGCTTTCAGAGCACTAGGGTAGCTGTAGAAGAAAACCTAATGAGACATATCCCATGCCTTTTGTCCTTTCTAACCAAAGAACACTCCAAGACATATTTTCCCCCTTTGGAAACAAGAGTAGGTAATTCAAAATCCCAAACTCTTGGGAAACATTTTAGAAGCTCTCCTACCTATGACTGTCAAAGATCAAAATGTCAAGTAATATCAGAATTCTTTGACTGCAATCTGGGAATACTATCTTCACCAAATATAATGATCACTCGGTAGTGATGTTCTCACAGTGTTGTACAGGCCACATTCTACTTCCTTCTTAGTAGCAGTGGCTGGTGGCTACAGTCAGGGGTGCAGAAGCTCAAGTTAGGGTTGCCAAAAGATCTGGAGACTTTTAATAGAGACTCAGTTTGAAAATGAGAAACTGAAGGTATACATAACCTGGTGTTAAAGATCATTACCTGGTAAGGTACTCCCTGGACTTCCCTAGGGGCTGTTTTGCAGTTGTTGGGCAAGAGATGGGATCAGGATTTTATGCCCAGAGTGGTGCTGGGCCACCTGGGCATGGACAATGGCACCTTGGGAGACCCCATCACCAACTCTGCTTAGCTTCCAAGCTGTCAAGATCAGATTAGGCTGGGCTATTGACTGTTGGTGGTGGTGAGGAATGTTTTTTTCCTCCTGTCAAGTCTTTTTCCCCTATCAAAGAACAAGCAGGGTTTTTATTGGGAGGGGGACAGTTTTAAAAAGGGCTCCAGTACTGAAGTCCTGATGCTGATCAGCATCAGGGGCCAAATGATGCAGCAGGAATTCCAATGGATTAAATCCCACCATAACCTGAGGTTTGGGCCTTGAATTTTAATTAAAATTAATAAGAGTAGTGGCTAGCTCTCAGTGGGCAAGTAGGGAGTATATGTGTGACAAGCTTCACAAATGACCCTTTTGCTCGTACAATCCTGCACATTGTGTACAGAATGTGTAATGAGAACTAGAACCTTATGGCCAAAGAATGGCCTGGTTACAACTAAATAGGTGAAATTCATACCATCCTGTCTAGGGGAAATTGCCCTTTTCTGCAGATGTTTTCTTTCATCCACCCTTATATTGTGCTGGCCAATGGCTTTCTGTCTTGCTGTCCTGTGGGGACACACAAGGGGGGGATCTCAGCTTGGGGGACTCCCTTTGGTCCAGCCCTTACATTTATTTACTTATTTACTTATTTACTTATTTATTTATATACTACCCTCCCCTGAGGCTTAGGGCAGTTTACATAGAAATTAGCATCAGGGAATATTACAGATAACTTTTTAGAACCATTGTAGCCCCTGTGCTGCTCACATTTTGGCTTTGGCCATCACTCCTTCATTTAGTTTTTTAGTGTGGTAATATTTCATGCTGTTTTCTTACTTGTTACAGCTTTGGGCAACTCTGAGCCTTAGACTAGATCTGGGAGGGGCTGTTCCCAGGTGGGGACCCCCTTAAGGGGTCATGGGGGTAGTGGCATGTGGTGGCATGCCCAACTCAGAGAGCTGATGCTTCTCTCCACTCATGGATGACAAGGGAACCACACAGGATTGTGCCTGTGTGGAACCACTGGACTTGCCATTCCTGGTTTACCTCAGCAAGCAGGATGGAGAAAGGTTGCACTGGCTGATAGGCAGGTCGCCCAATTTCTGGCTCTTTGCCCTATGCCATACCAATGCTCAAGTGGCTGTAATCAGTCAAGCTGGTGGCCTGTTTCATGTCAGCTTGGTTTTGGTGTGCACTTGGGTTCCCCCATCCCTTCTAGGACTCAAATAATATTTCACTAAGCCTCTG